>NC_090871.1:50898157-50915657 GCF_036669935.1 Montipora foliosa | reverse complement strand
TGTCAACCGACTAATTGAAGAGACGTTTGAAACAAATCAGATATAGTTTTTTCTAAGTATTCTATTCTTTTCTTTCTCCTTTTTTTAAGGGGTGTGCATTGTTTTCTGTTTTTTCGCGTAGCAAATCGTTTAGGAGTTCTTTATACTTACGTTGGCATTGAAGTGTAGGTCAATTAAAGGAAGACTTCTCTTTAATTTTTAATATTAGAAATTAAACTGGACAGCAATTTTCTTCAATGAACTTGTCAAATCTTTCACTCACTCGTCACAATTTGCGATGATACAAAACCGTCTTGTTTGGTCTACGTCAAGCCAACTAATGAAAAACCGATCGATACGTCGCTCGATATTGGCAACTACATTGGGCTCTTTTAACATCTGGTCTATTTTGATTAAAATGGAGCTGGCCCCATTAATTTGTCGAAATGAACTCTGCAATTACCAAGTAATGTCAAAATTGCTATGTTATAACCTTGACTAATTGTCTGCTTCTTGTTCGATTCTAATTTACAGATTACAACGCCGATTTTTTCCTATTTTGAGAAGCTTTGTGGAAAAATGAATTTGTAGTCAATTTTTTTTACAGATCCACTGTTCTGTGGATATTCTTGCTATTTCTATGAAAAAATGAAAAATAAATTAAGAAGTCTAAAGAAAAAAAAAAAAATGGAAAAAGACGATGACTAATAGCAGGCCACATCAGGTGACTTAATTTTCTATATATTTTCTTCGGAAGAGTAGTTTTATATAAGAAAGCCGTCTTAAATAGGTGATCGTTTATGATCGTTCTGAATTTCTATAGCTCTAGGGAAAATTAGATTTTAAAAAAGCCAGAAAAAAGGAAAAAAAAAGACTTTTCAGACGATAGTCGTGCGTGAGATTGCAATTTTTCGTTTTTCATGAAATGGAAGGGTAATACAATTATTCTTTTCGTGAATTTCTAACTTGCAATGATACGAAATTTGCATTCAATATTAGGAATACCAAACAAGGGCGTAAGGTGAGATTTTGAAGGTGTGCGCAAAACAAAAATACGGTTTCGAGCGCTGAAGGCGCTTCAAACTGGGCAAGGGGAGGCGTACTTTGTTATAACATCATTAGGGACCTTAATTTAAGATCTACAACGGCAACCTGAGCGAGAACGCCACCAAACAATAGACATAAATGAGAAAAACAACGGCTCTGCACGTGCATTTTAAAGTTTCTACATTTCTTTCCCATTCTCTGCCAATCTGCAACGTGAAATGACCAAATCTCAAGTTCTAAGGAAGACGCGAGCACACAAGGGCAAATCTTTGATTTTCTTTGTTAGTTTCAACACTGTTCCTCCCAATTCAGTTTCTGGATAGTTTGGATTGTTTGTGGAAGTTGAACAAAGTGGTGTAATCAAGAAACACTTTAAGAAACATAAACTAGTATAGTAAATGACGTTTTCAGGGCCGTCGCCATCTTAGATCTTAAGGTCCCTATTAATTAATGCCAACGTCCTCCTGCTTGTAAAAGTGCAGAATTTCTAATAAACTCAATCTTTCGTCTGTCATGGTACTTCTTCATACTGCTGAAGCTACGGCTTTGCAGGTTGACACATAATACTTCAACACTGTTATGGCAGCATATACTCCAGGGGCCCGTTTCTCGAAAGTCCCGAAACTTTACGAGCCATTTTCGGGTGTCACAATTCCTTTTGCATCTTATGAACGGAGAGGATTTAAGTCATCAAACTTCACAGTCCTTTTTCTTTTTGTTACCTTAAAGGCATGTTCAAAGATCAGCTTTCCAAAACAAGCGGTTAGTAGCTTCACAAATGGCTTTTCGGACACGAAAAGTTTTCGGGATTTTCGAGAAACGTGCCCCAGGATAGGATTGAGCGTTGGTTCGATCAAGAGACTCAACCAGATTTTCATTGGATTGCGTGCCTGAAACCCGCAATTCACCATTGAACTCGTGACTTTGATCGCATGATAGCTTTGGTCATTACCGCCACCTCTTGAGTGAAAAGCTAAACAATAACAACAATCCTTTGGAAAAATGGTTTTCAATATTAAGACGAAATGACTCAAAAATTATGATTTAGGATACACCGAAACCATGGAAGGAACAAGCTATTCTGATTTAGTATAACTGGGCAGAAAGTTTCCTGGAATCTGATTTGGTGGGCGACTTGTCATATGCCTTTTATTTACGTACTGGTCGGTGGCAATGGCTCCCTGTTTTCGACGATGGAATATCAGAAATTAAAATAAATACGGTATCCAAGTGAACACAAAATGCAAGGAAGTATGCCGGTCTTACCCTTTTTATTGTCTGATTCTTCGATAACGTCAGCTGTTCAGTGCCACTCAGTTTTAATAAATCTTCGTTCATCACGGCGTGGTTCGTACAATAAACCGAATCATGTTTCAAAACAGAATATGAGAAAGATTGAAGTTGAATAAATGAACAAACCTTGAAGGCACGAAAGCAGGACATTAAGAGAAAATAAGTTTGTTGTCAACAGAGCAACTTTAGCGCATGTTACAGTCTCACTTTTTAACCGAAAATGATATTAGTTTAACTGAGCTGATGCCTTTGTTGTTCAGCTCTGAAGTATAATAAACTAAATCAATTGTTTCCCTCAGATTCTGTTCATTTCGGACTTTGACACCAAAGTCCGATATTTACTTCGCTTTCGGCGAATAATTGTTATTATAATAAATTGAAATTGTTTTTCTGAAAAAGGTCGTCAAGGGTATAATGAAAATTTTGTAAAAAAAAAAAAAATGTAAATAATACTGAATGTACTATCCCTTTTGTTGGCATTTGGTGGCGATGTTTGAAAAACGCCGTGTTAGAATAGAGTAGATGTTATTCTACTGGAAGCAAATAAGTGGGAAGGTATTCAGCAGTTAAGCTGTGTTTGGAATTAAAACTGAAAGCTTATTCGTAAAAAGAAAAAAACATGAAGATGGTTTTAATAGAGGGAAAGAGGATCCTGATCAACTTTATCAATAAATTGTCGCTGTGCATAAAATCAAATGTCGACTTTTGATTTCACAATCACCTTTATCAAGGAAACGTCTGCCTTTTTCAATTCAAATGTTACAGCAAATGTTAATTTCAGCGTTACGTAAGTAAGGTAATAAATAACAAATGATGCCGAGTACGTCTATGCGTATTTAAGTCAGTAACAATGCAAAAAAAGGCATAAGTGATTATTGTATTTAGAATTTTCGTTGTATAAAATTCAGGAGCTTGGAAATTGTTGCTGGCTTGAGCAAGCAGGAAATGAATTACCACAAAATATTACTGTAAAATCAAAAGTGAATGGGGATGAGGAAAATGTTTTATTTTTACTCTCAGAGAAAATCGCTTTAAAGTGAATCAATATTTACTTAAATTTTACAATCCGAAAGCTGCAATATGGAGCTATGATCCTGAAATAATGATCGTGAATTATTGATGTCACGTAGAGTAAAAGATGGTCTACCACCTCAAGACTACTTATATATATCTACTCCCTAATAGTCTACATTTGTTCGACAATAATAATAATAATAATAATAATAATAATAATAATAATAATAATAATAATAATAATAATAAAAATAGTAATAATATCAAGCTCTCTTAATATTGCCCGCACTTTTAAAGTAATCACATAAACTTTACGAGTAATATAACACGAATTTCATTTCAGCATAGGATATTATTGCCAAAAAAAAAAAAAAATGTATTATTATTATCTTTTTTTTGTCATTATTCCTTTTTTTTTTTTTAATTTTAGCAGTCACTTATTTTATATTTTCACATAGTTTAATAGATTTAAGTGGATAATACTTTTAGAAAGATATTTGTAAATAGGACTTGAACATGGTGTTTTTAAGGAGCTCCTGGGTTACGATTAACGCCCCAGGTAGTTTTTAGGTATTGACATTCAAAAGTTTCAAACTGTCATAATAGATGTAGAAATGGGTTCGTTTACCCCTTTAGTATTTGGAACCAATGGCGGAATGAGAAACGAGTGTCAGCGGAGACAAGATAGCCCAGAAAGATACCGAGCCTTATCATATTGTAATCACTTGGCTCAGGACACAGATTTCGTTTGAACTCTTAAGATCGGTACATGCATGCGTTAGAGGTTCGCGAACGCCGTTTCGTAACAAGATAGAGCAATCATTAGACTGTAAAATAAATGTAGCTAGTGCGGATATTTGAGATACACGGTCTATATGTTTTTATACTCGGGGCGTTTTATGGACATTGGTTTAGCCGTCATTAGTATAATTCGATTGTATGATTTCTCTGCATCATGGAATTCGTAATTTTATAGAATTTTGAATTTTTTTATTATAATCATTTCTATTTCTTTTAATGTAAGTAAGTGAAATAAATAAATGTAGTTGTTTTATAATAATAATAATAATAATAATAATAATAATAATAATAATAATAATAATAAAACAAAAATTTTGGAAGGACTTGTGAAAACAGGGTCTCAACATCTTCGTGATCATTGAAAAGACAAAAAAATAACGCCCATAACCAGAAGCACATGACTTTAAAGCGAGTAACCCTCAACACTTTTCCTTGGAACAAAAGCTGGGGATTTTAGAACACCAATTTGATGACAAAAATAACCGCGATGCTGCACGCACGGGAAAATATACGGGCTGCGTTACATCCAAATAAGGCAATTTTAAAACTCAAAAAAAGCCCAGCTCTGAACCAGAGTTATACGCTACAAGGTCATAACTTATTCGAGATAGATTTTATGCGAGACGCGTCTCTCACACATGGCATATGGCTAAAAGAAATAAGACATAAAATTACATTTTTTTCCTCTTTAAATTTTCCCAGTGATAATTTCACAAACATAAAATTCCCCACGCATTTTGACAAGGATGTTTCTAATGTATTTGAAATTTAACATTTTTGGGTATACTTGAAAGGTTCAAACTGCTTGGATTGTCACGTAAAGGATCAGTTTTTCGTATTTTTTAGTTATTGCTCTCCTTTGGATCAAGATTTCATCGGTTTTTGTTGAGACAGCTCAAAAGGGGTGATAAATATATATGAAAAACTCAAATTTAAGTGCGTGCAAAGTTTGACAAGAATACGTGTACAAAATTAATGTATTGAGTAAAACTCAAACTCACGTAAGTGTCACCATGGCACTATCTTTGCTGGTGAAAATTGTCAACTTAATGCGACTTTACTTCTCCCAATTTGGAAATTGTAAGTTTTACTAAGAAATAAAACCGTCTTCGCAAAATTTGCCGAAATTGTTATTTCTTTAAATAAATTAAAAAAAAAAAAAAGTAAGAAGAGAAAAATGATTAATAAATTTTCCGTCGACGACTATGTAAATAAAGGGCAGTCTTACCACGGTTGGAGGAAAAAAGTTTACTGACGTATTCTCGTCATGCTTCTAAAATCCAACATTCGTAGCATTTACAGCCATGTACTTGGAAAAAGCCATCAGTTGGACATAGTTAAATATTAAATAAGTGATTAATATGGTTTCCTTTCTGAGGAAATCTAGAACAAGACTTGAAACGGACTTTTCTAATGTTTCGGAAGCAGTTGAAACAATACAATTACAAATATAATATCCGCGGATAACTTGTTTTCGGATTTTGATCCAAATATCTAAGCTTTGAGATCCACTGAAATCCAGATTTCCCGAACGAACCATTCCCATCCAGTCTCTAATTGCCCTAGAGCCCTAGAGCGGTTACATAATCAGTGTCTTTGCTCTCATGGAACGCCCCGAGAAACCACATCGATCGGCACTACGATCTGTTCAGTTCTTTTTGTTGCTTCACCGATGCTGTGTGAAAACACTTCAACATCTTTTTGAGGCTCTTCCGATAATTTCTGCTAAATGTGAAACATATACACGGATTGATCGCACTGTTTGACACCAGAATGATGTTGTCTACAGCCCAGAACATGAAAAAGCCACACGGCAGACTAAAATCAAATTCTACTAATATGGCGCAGATACTCCAGGGAACCCAACACAGAACAAAGGCAACTACGATAGCGATTGACATCTCAAGTACGTTCTTGTTTCTATTAATTCGCTCCTTCTGAGCCTGGAGAGAATTCTCCCCTGGTGTATTCTGTGACTGGAGCTTACGAAGAATGATGGAATAGAGAACGCTTATCAGGACAACTGGGAAGTAAAATAACAAAACACATGTTGCCAACAGGTAATTCGCATGTGAAGACGATTCTCCAAACACCTGGTTCCAATGCAGCTCACACGTAAATTTTCCAGGATACTCACTGAGTGTTAAGGCAAGACATTTCGGCAGAGTTATCCCTAAAGCGACGATCCATGTTGCAATAATAAAGATCAGGCATCGACGTAAATTGATGATTGGTGAACGCAAGGGATAAACAACAGCTTCAAATCGCTCGAGTGAGATTAGAACTAGGCTCTGAATAGACACAGCGGCAGAGACGCTTGGTAATAGGTTCTTTATTTTGCACACTGTAACACCTGAGCGGCCGAGAAAGATCCATGAGTTGGGCTTGAACGCGAGCACTATTTCAATGCCCACGGATATCATAAAGAGAAGGTCTGACATGGCCATGTTGACAATGAAAAAGTTGATGGGCTTCCTCATGGTCTTTATCTTGTATACTATTAACCCAATACTGCCATTTCCAGCCACTGAAACAAGGAAGAAAAGAGCGTAAGCCGAGATCACTGCAATTCTTGTCGTTGCAGAGGTCATTGGGTCGGAACAGGTCGAAGTATTGGTTGTTTTGTTCATCCCTTTTGATGACTTTTAATTACAGACTGGCTTTGTCTTAACACTAACTGCACACCTATGTGAGCAAAATAAACTTGACCCTTAGTCAATTTCGTTTTAAGAGACAACTAATGCATTCGATATAAACATTGAGTTACTTTGCATTTCGCGGGCTCAGACTGCTATAATTGATAATGTTAATAATGTTATATGTTTACCAAAGGAAATGTCAATACAATTAAAGGCCTTTTCAAAAAAAAAAGGGGCTGCTCTGCCTTTCCTTTCTTTTTTTCTTTTCTTTTTGAATTTTGGTTTGTGGTTTCTTTTGTGATTTTTTTTTCAATGAAGTAAATCGCTCGCCAATTCGTTCAAGAATTCTTACTAACAGCGACGTTTATGTAAAAACGTTTCTGTTATGTAAAGCAATGTAAAAAATATTAATTTAAAAAAAGTTCTGGCTGCCGGTCATTTGGTGTTTTTAACACCTTGCCATGTAGCCACATCTTTAAAGTTAACTGTCTTGTTTTACAGGCTCACGTCACTCTGGCCGTTTTTGGTTTGTTCGTGCTGTTTTAACTGCATGTGGAATCCATTTTAAGGAGATTAGGTTTACATACTAACGCCACCTTAATTAAAAGATGATCTTTATTTTGAATTTCTACGGAAAAAAAAATTTGAAAAATTAGAGAAGAAGAAGGAGAATTGACTTTCATACGATTACCTTAAGGTCGCAAATCGCAATTTTCGTCGTTATGAAATGGAAGTATAATGTAATCATTCTTGCAAGGATCTTTTAATTTGTCATGATACGGAATTTGCAATCAATGATTGGCGGGAATACCATAAATTATGTCAAATTTGCAATCAATATTATGAAATTAGCCATACTACTATTACGTCATTCAATACTTGGTTAAGAGAACACACAAAATCAGGGGCATCCAACGAGAATATAGTTCAAAACCACTTAAACATAGCATTGTTAAACTTATTTTAGTATTTAAACGGTAGATAGGCATATTTTTATCCCCTAAAAAATTTTCATCTGTTCGGATTTCCTAGCTAAAAGTCTAGTGATCCGAAAATTATAGGGATCAAAACGTACCTTTTCGAAAATTTTAGCCAGAGAAAGGCTCCCGAAAATTCTAGGTGACCTTTTTAGGGTAAAAATAAGTTTAAAATGAGCAATTATACCATTTTTCAGATGTTCGAAAATCCTAGGAGAGGCAGGAAAGCAAGAAATTTTACAACAAATGTTCCGAAAATTATAGATCTCAAATCGTCTTCCGAACAGATATTTTCCGAAAATTGACGTTGGGTGCCCCTGACAAAATATGAAAGGAAATACGGAAAGAACGGGAGGTTTTCAATAAAAGAAATGGTTTACAAAGTGATGTAACGACTGATTTAGCTTGTCATCGCTTGTCACTCATCTATTCATGTATCCATTCAAATAAAGGACATTTGAATGATTTCGTCATTTGCGCGTGCCTTATTAAGCGAGGATACATTTCTTAGTCAATGCAGGAAGAAGCCAAAATACTAGAAAATGGCGAAATTGAGGAATAATAAATCCCTTAGTAAAAGCCTTAACATATAATACGCGAGGAAATTTTGCTCTTTGGTCGTATTTTACCGCGCGTATTATCAACGAGTGAGTGAATGAGATAAGAGTGTTTTTCTATCACTTATTACAACATTAAGTGTCAATTTTAGCTACAATTGTAGCTGCTATTTCCCATAAACAAAAATTCAGTTTTATCATCGTTAATCATTAGTCTATCCTTTATCCTCCATCTGTTCATAGTGCTAATAGCTTCAATCATTTTGCTGCAAACGTCATCCTAAGGCCAAGTTCAGATGGTCGTGGCTTTATTTTCGCGTTATCAAAATCTTATTCTTTTCACCGATCGAGTGGTTTCCCTTAATTTTCGTATCATTTCGTCTCGCTCTTATCAATCATTTCTCTTAGCTCATTCAATTTCTGTTGCTATTCGATTCTTTAGTTTGTAGGTTTAGTTCAGCCGTCAAGGTAAGCATATTTATTCTACTTACTTGGTCGCTTTCACTATGTCGTTATTATTTAGGTTTAACCAACTCACCATCTTTCTGTCTTCGTATATATGACAGTGCCAGGCTTCAGTTCCCTCCGTTTATAGCTTTATCTATTCCTTTGAGTAAAACTCAAACTCACGTAAGTGTCACCATGGCACTATCTTTGTTGGTGAAAATTGTCAACTTAATGCGACTTTACTTCTCCCAATTTGGAAATTGTAAGTTTTGTTTAGAAATAAAACCGTCTTTGCAAAATTTGCCGAAATTGTTATTTCTTTAAACAAATTAAAGAAAAAAAAAGAAAGAAAGAAGCGAAACAAAGATTAATACATTTTCCGTCGACCACTGTGTAAATAAAGGGCAGTCTTAGCACGGTTGGAAAAAAGTTTACTGACGTATTCTCGTCATGCTTCTAAAATCCAACTTTCGTAGCATTTACAGCCATGTACTTGGAAAAAGCTATTAGTTGGACATAGTTAAATATTAAATAAATGATTAATATGGTTTCCTTTCTGAGGAAATCTATTGTAGAACAAGACTTGAAACGGACTTTTCTAATGTTTCGGAAGCTGTTGGAACATTACAATTACAAATATAATATCCGCGGATACCTTGTTTTCGGGTTTTGACCCAAATATCTAAGCTTTGAGATCAACTGAAATCCAGATCTCCCGAACGAACCATTCCCATCGAGTCTCTAATTGCCCTAGAACGGTTACGTAATCAGTGTTTTGCTCTCATGGAGCGCCCCGAGAAACCAACGTCGATCGGCACTACGATCTGTTCAGTTCTTTTTGTTGCTTCACCGATGCTGTGTGAAAACACTTCAACATCTTTTTGAGGCTCATCCGATAATTTCTGCTAAATGTGAAACATATACACGGATTGATCGCACTGTTTGACACCAGAATGATGTTGTCTACAGCCCAGAACATGAAAAAGCCACACGGCAGACTAAAATCAAATTCTACTAATATGGCGCAGATGCTCCAGGGAACCCAACACAGAACAAAGGCAACTACGATAGCAATTGACATCTCAAGTACGTTCTTGTTTCTTTTAATTCGCTCCTTCTGAGCCTGGAGAGAATTCTCCCCTGGTGTATTCTGTGACTGGAGCTTACGAAGAATGATGGAATAGAGAACGCTTATCAAGACAACTGGGAAGTAAAATAACAAAACACATGTTGCCAACAGGTAATTCGCATGTGAAGACGATTCTCCAAACACCTGGTGCCAATGCAGCTCACACGTAAATTTTCCAGGATACTCACTGAGTGTCAAGGCAAGACATTTCGGCAGAGTTATCCCTAAAGCGACGATCCATGTTGCAATAATAAAGATCAGGCATCGACGTAAATTGATGATTGGTGAACGCAAGGGGAAAACAACAGCTTCAAATCGCTCGAGTGAGATTAGAACTAGGCTCTGAATAGACACAGCGACAGAGACGCTTGGTAATAGGTCCTTTATTTTGCACACTGTATCACCCGAGCGGCCGAGAAAGATCCATAAGTTGGGCTTGAACGCGAGCACTATTTCAATGCCCACGGATATCATAAAGAGAAGGTCTGACATGGCCATGTTGACAATGAAAAAGTTGATGGGCTTCCTCATGGTCTTTATCTTGTATACTATTAACCCAATACTGCCATTTCCAGCCACTGAAACAAGGAAGAAAAGAGCGTAAGCCGAGAGAACTGCAATTCTTGCCGTTGCAGAAGTCATTGGGTCGGAACAGGTCGAAGTATTGGTTGTTTTGTTCATCCCTTTTGATGACTTTTAATTACAGATTGGTTTTGTCTTAAACTAACTGCACACCTATGTGAGCAAAATAAACTTGACCCTTGTAGTCAATCTCGTTTAAAGAGACAACTAATGCATTCGATATAAATATTGAGTTACTTTGCATTTCGCGGGCTCAGACTGCTATAACTGATAACGTTATATGTTTACCAAAGGAAATGTCAATAAAATGAAAAGCCTTTTCAAAAAAAAAAAAAGGGCTGGTCTGCCTTTCCTTTCTTTTTTTCTTTTCTTTTAAATTTTGGTTTGTGTTGTTTTTTGTGATTTTTTTTCAATGAAGTAAATCGCTCGCCAATTCGTTCAAGAATTCTGACTAACAGGGACGTTTATGTTATGTAAAGCAATGTAAAACACATTAATTAAAACAGTTCTGACTGCCGGTCATGCATTTGGTGTTTTTAGCACTTTGCCACGTAGCCACATCTTTAAAGTTAATTGTCTTGTTTTACAGGTTCACGTCACTCTGGCCGTTTTTGCTTTGTCCCTGCTGTTTTAATTGCATGTGGAATCCATTTTAAGGAGATTAAGTTTACATACCCACCTTAATTAAAAGATGATCTTTATTCTGAATTTCTACAGAAAAAAAAAATGAAAAATTAAAGAAGAAGAAGAAGAAGAAGAAGAAGAAGAAGAGGAAGAAGAAGAAGAAGAAGAAGAAGAAGAAGAGGAAGAAGAAGAAGAAGAAGAAGAAGAAGAAGAAGAAGAAGAAGAAGAAGAAGAAGAAGTAGAAGAAGAAGAAAAAGAAGAGGAAGAAGAAGAAGAAGAAGAAGAAGAAGAAGAAGAAGAAGAAGAAGATCGTTTCCCGTACTTCCCGGTTCCTTTAGTGTTTTCGTTGCAGATAGGCACGTATTATGTGCCGAAAATTTATTAGACTGAAATCAATGCTGATAAAACTCAAGTCGAACCAGGGAAGAGCCTTGTCGCCGAGAAATCCGGAAAATCCGCGTTTACCGTGCATGCCGAAAAATGATTGAAATGACATCAATGGCATCAAGGAATGACCGCTGATAATACTCAAGCCGAACCAGGGAAAAGCCTTGTGTCCGGGAAATCCGGAAAATCTGCGTTTTCCGGGCATGCCGAAAAGTTCTTAGAATGAAATCAAATAATAATAATAATAATAATAATAATAATAATAATAATAATAATAATAATGAATGAAATCAAAGGCATTAAGGAATGACCGCTGATAAAACTCAAGCCGAACCAGGGAAGAAGCTTGTGTCCGGGAAATCCGGAAAATCCGTCTTTTCCGTGCATGCCGAAAAGTTCTTAGAATGAAATCAAATAATAATAATAATAATAATAATAATAATAATAATAAATGAAATCAAAGGCATTAAGGAATGACCGCTGATAAAACTCAAGCCGAACCAGGAAAGAAGCTTGTGTCCGGGAAATTCGGAAAATCCGTCTTTTCCGTGCATGCCGAAAAGTTCTTAGAATGAAATCAAATAATAATAATAATAACAATAATAATAATAAATGAAATCAAAGGCATTAAGGAATGACCGCTGATAAAACTCAAGCCGAACCAAGGAAGAAGCTTGTGTCCGGGAAATCCGGAAAATCCGTCTTTTCCGTGCATGCCGAAAAGTTCTTAGAATGAAATCAAATAATAATAATAATAATAATAATAATAATAATAATAATAATAATAATAATAATAATAAATGAAATCAAAGGCATTAAGGAATGACCGCTGATAAAACTCAAGCCGAACCAGGGAAGAAGCTTGTGTCCGGGAAATCCGGAAAATCCGTCTTTTCCGTGCATGCCAAAAAAGTGATTGCACTGAAATCAATGGAATTAAGAATTCACTGCTGATAAAACTCAAGTCGAACCAGGGAAGAGCCTTCTCACCGGGAAATCCGGAAAATCCGTCTTTTCCGTGCATGCCAAAAAGTTATTCACACCACAGGTAAACAATTTTGGTGATTACGGAAAATACGGATTTTACGGATTTCCCGGAGATATGAATATTTAATGATTAAACTTGCAGTAACGA
The DNA here is from genome assembly GCF_036669935.1 of Montipora foliosa. Taxonomy (NCBI): domain Eukaryota; kingdom Metazoa; phylum Cnidaria; class Anthozoa; order Scleractinia; family Acroporidae; genus Montipora; species Montipora foliosa. The sequence continues at coordinate 50,903,046 of NC_090871.1, read as the reverse complement.
TTGACTGCTGTCTGTGACAAACTTTTACTTGACCACGGAAAATACGGATTTCACGGATTTCCCGGAGATATGAGTATTTAATGATTAAACTTGCAGTAACGACTGACTGCTGTCTGTCACAAACTTTTACTTGACCACGGAAAAGACGGATTTCACGGATTTCCCGGAGATATGAATATTTAATGTTATTCCATGTTAATATATTCTAATATAATATATTACTTCTCTTTTTTTCTGTAAGTATCTATATATATATATATATATATATATATATATATAGATACTTACAGAAAAAAAGAGAAGTAATATATTATATTAGAATATATTAAATATTCATATCTCCGGGAAATCCGTGAAATCCGTCTTTTCCGTGGTCAAGTAAAAGTTTGTCACAGACAGCAGTCAGTCGTTACTGCAAGTTTAATCATTAAATATTCATATCTCCGGGAAATCCGTGAAATCCGTATTTTCCGTGGTCAAGTAAAAGTTTGTCACAGACAGCAGTCAGTCGTTACTGCAAGTTTAATCATTAAATATTCATATCTCCGGGAAATCCGTAAAATCCGTATTTTCCGTAATCACCAAAATTGTTTACCTGTGGTGTGAATAACTTTTTGGCATGCACGGAAAAGACGGATTTTCCGGATTTCCCGGTGAGAAGGCTCTTCTCTGGTTCAGCTTGAGTTCTGTCAACGGTGTTTCCTTAATAACATTGATTTCAGTCCAATGACTTTTTGGCATGCACGGAAAAGGCGGATTTTCCGGATTTCCCGGGCACAAGGCTCTTCCCTGGTTCGGCTTGAGTTTTATCAGCGGTCATTCCTTAATGCCTTTGATTTCATTCATTATTATTATGATTATTATTATTATTATTATTATTATTATTATTATTATTATTATTATTATTTGATTTCATTCTAAGAACTTTTCGGCAGACACGGAAAAGGCGGATTTTCCGGATTTCCCGGACACAAGGCTCTTCCCTGGTTCGGCTTGAGTTTTATCAGCGGTCATTCCTTAATGCCTTTGATTTCATTATTATTATTATTATTATTATTATTATTATTATTATTTTATTTCATTCTAAGAACTTTTCGGCATGCACGGAAAAGACGGATTTTCCGGATTTCCCGGACACAAGCTTCGTCCCTGGTTCGGCTTGAGTTTTATCAGCGGTCATTCCTTAATGCCTTTGATTTCATTATTATTATTATTATTATTATTATTATTATTATTATTATTATTATTATTATTATTATTATTTGATTTCATTCTAAAAACTTTTCGGCATGCACGGAAAACACGGATTTTCCGGATTTCCCGGACACAAGCTTCGTCCCTGGTTCGGCTTGAGTTTTATCAGCGGTCATTCCTTAATGCCTTTGATTTCATTATTATTATTATTATTATTATTATTATTATTATTATTATTATTTGATTTCATTCTAAGAACTTTTCGGCATGCACGGAAAACACGGATTTTCCGGATTTCCCGGACACAAGGCCTTTCACTGGTTCGGCTTGAGTATTATCAGCGGTCATTCCTTAATAACATTGATTTCAGTTCAATGACTTTTTGGCATGCACGGAAAAGGCGGATTTTCCGGATTTCCCGGGCACAAGTTTCTTTCCTGGTTCGGCTTGAGTTTTATCAGCAGTCAAGCCTTCATGTTACGATTTTAGTCAAACAGCTTTCGGCGTGCACAGAAAACGCGGATTTTCCAGATTTCCCGGACACGTGGTGCTTCACTGGTTTAGCTTAATTTTTGGGCTCATCCTCGGTGTAAAAATCTGTGAAACTCACAGATGACGTAGCACAAAGGAAAACAAAAGAGCAATAAAACATCAAACAATAACCTAACCCTACCACGAGCTAACAAAACAAAGAAAGAGTTTCACAGGTTTTTACACCGAGGTAATGAAACCCAATTTTTGCAGCAAAGAAGCAGAAATACACAAGATTTTAGTCAACCAAATTTTCAACATACGCAGAAAAGGACGGTTTTTGCGGACACAGTTACTTGTTAGTGGCTTGTTAGAACGAATAGTGTAACTCATTTTAATTGATGACAGAAATTTTGCTCTTTTGCATCGATGTCGTCTTCGTTGCCAGAGATCTGATAACTTTTCAATATCCAGTAACACGTTGCTAAGATTACAAGCATGTGTCACTCAGCCTTATCTCAGTGACGTGAACAAAGGAGGAAGGATTGCCATAAGCAACATCCTAAATGCATTCCTGCTAAAATTTAGTCCTAAATCACTGCACAAAATGTGTCAGGTTTCCCGGTTGTTTCTGTGAATTATTGTCAACAAAGAGAGCTATTACCCGTTTAGGATAACAGCCTTGATTGCATTGTTTGTGCTTTGGATTTCCTTGATTAGATGGCGAGTTTATCTCGGAAAAGTGTTAAATCGCAAAAACCATGCTGGGTCAACAGGAGTGGCTCGACTGAGTAAACAAGCCAAGCGATCGTATCGATGTTGTGTTTCATTGACTTGATCTGTTATTTCTTTGGGTTTCCCGTGGGAAACACCATCATTGTGTGGGATTGGTAGTCAAACGTACTTAAGGTACAAAAATAGAAACGCCCCTTTTCACACCCATTCGACAGTTACATGATGTGTGACACCTATTTGACGACAAGTTGCAAGTGAACACATGACAAAGAAATAGTAAACTCTCGTGCATCGTTGATCATTATTATCACGGGCAGCGCTTTCAAATTTATGTGTCAACATTTCACTGCTTTGATCCACTATATAAGAGACGCAATCATTTTACAACATCTGAGCTACAGGAGAAAATGCAGCGCACAAGACAACCGTGCCGACAGCTAAATAGTGAAGGGATAAAGAGCGCTGCACTGTGTTATCTCTTACCAGTTATCAGCGGAAGGTGCAGCATCATAAGCGCAAAATGTATTTTTAAAGCAAAAGATAAAGATTTGGGCAGGGCGTGGACTTCTATTTGCAGCAAACGTGATTCATGCGACAATGCTATTTCAGGTCAGTATTTATTGGAATACCTTTGTTTCCGAGGAAATTTGGAAAACATTTTAAGTATCAAAAATGAAATTGAACGCATTTGACTGTGCTGTGTTTCAGGTATCCACAACGCAGCGTTTTTCTTTAGCGCCATTTCGAGCCAAGAGAAGAAACACTGTTGCATCAACGAAGAAACAGACGATGAGAGTAGTTCTTGCGATGACATTCCAAGTTCCATGACGCAACAGTGGCTCGAAGGGAACTTGACGAGTATAAACAAATCACTGTGCCCCGCAATCTCATACTGGGTCGCGTTGACTACAATAAATGGCGCCCCTGCCAGCCCAATTTCGGTTCACAAGGCCCTGCTAAATTGCGGACTGGATGTCACAGCAACCCAGGTAACGAATGTCGTATCTTTCTTTGAGAGCTCTCCTTGAGATGTGTCTAGCAATCCAATGTAAAGCGAGATAAAAAGAAAAGGAACAAGCACAATCACAGTGCTGCAGGTAGCAAAACAAATCGTGAAAATGTTCTGAGACATTGTCCCATTTAATTTGTATTCGACAGGTGCAGTTCCAGGATGGAAAGGAATCTCCAGCCACGGCAGAACTTTACAAAGTGTTCAAAGATCATAAAAATCCTTTCATGCGAGACCTTGTGAGATCATCTTACAAACACTCCTACAGAGACGAGGCCAGGAAGCTGATCGGTGAGGATTGCTTATGCACCCAGGAGTTAGACGATTGTGGCAGTGAAAACGTCGTGCGAGTGACCCTGGTTAATCAGAAGTTTCACGCGTTCTTGCTGAAAGCAATCGAACGTCTGACCGCGGCAAAGCTACAACTGGACAAATTTGGCTTCGAGTCCAACACGGCGACGTCGCAGGCGTCCACCAGCCAGCCACCGTGCGACGACGAAAAGATGCTGTCAAATAAACTCGCAATCCTGGTTAACGATATAGCAATCGCCATGGGAAAACTTGGCTATGCTACCTACAGAAGAAAAATCTACAAGAAAGATCCCAGATCCACGTTCACGTTTTCATACAAGTGCGAGACAAGGGCTTTCGTAAACACCTTGGCCACCAATGAGCAGTTTAAGTCGCGGATGCTTCCGCAGATGAAGAAAATCATTGACCTGTTGTCGGATCCTTATTGTGAGCTGTTTCGACCACTAACCGTGGATTACGATCTCATCGAAGTGAACAACGGCGCTTGCTGGTCATTGAAAGGAAGGAATTTCGTCGAGGACGCCATCGAAGAACACCAAATAGGCAAGGTATCACCCAGAGCGTTTTGCCCGTACGAGCCAAACCAAATTCCCGACGCAAAATACTTTCGCCAGATTTTGGAAAACAGTCTCACTCCTGACGACGTATGTGGCTTCTGCGAAGAGTTTGTCAAACTCCTAAACTACAATAAGAAAAAACACAAGGACAAGGTGTTGTGTCTAGTCGGAGACGCTAACAGCGGCAAAACAAGCCTGTTTTTCCCGATCCTCAGCCTCGTACATCACGGAAACGTAGCCACGGTTACCAAACAGCGTGCCTTTAATAAATCGATGATTACGCCATTCACCGAGGTCATATTCTTGGACGAGGCTACGGAATCAACCCTAGATATCGACGACTGGAAAACGTTGACACAGGGTGGTTATTCCGCACACGACGTGAAGTATCAGAGGGCAAAATCTTTCATCAACCGCTGTCCCATGTTGATAACTTGTCAGAAAAAGCTCGACTTTGGACCGTCTGATCAACCCGCCATGGACAGAAGGCTCAGCACGTTCCAGTTCAAGAGACTGGCGAACCCCACAAAACGTGCGGCTACTTGGTTGAAAAAGCACCCAATGGAATGCCTGATCTGGGCAACACGAAAAGCCCAAGAGACACAACATCG
>NC_090871.1:50885657-50893157 GCF_036669935.1 Montipora foliosa | reverse complement strand
GTTCCTTTTTAACACTAAAGGACCATTTTGTTCCGTATTTTTATTAAAAAAAAAAGCGTTCCCATATTATCAAAAGGAACACATTTTTAGGAACAATAGTTCTCAAATCATCCATTACGGTCCAATTTGTTCTGCTCGGGATTTATTTAAAGCTACTTAGCTACACGGAAATGAAAGAAGTCGAAACAAGGACGGAAGCTCCGGGAATCGAACTCAGGACCTCTTGCACCAAGGCAGCTTACTAACCTACTGTGCCATCTTTGTCCCTGATAGAAAAGAAGTCATTTTTAGGAACAATATTTCTCGAATCATCCATTAAGGTCCAATTTGTTCCGCTCGTAATTCGGAACTCGGAACAATTGGTTCCTTTTTAACACTAAAGGACCATTTTGTTCCGTATTTTTATTAAAAAAAAAAAACGTTCCCATATTATCAAAAGGAACACATTTTTAGGAACAATAGTTCTCAAATCATCCATTTAAGGTCCAATTTGTTCCGCTCGGGATTCGGAACTCGGAACAGTTGGTTCTCATGCGATAAAAGTAAAGTAAAGTAAAGTAACGATATTTAACGTCGATAACTCGTAACAGTAATTTAGCTGACAAACCTGAGGTCGACGGTGCGCTCATTTTACTACCCCCTCTCCATCACTGCTCCGCTTTACGGGTATTTAAAGCTACTTAGCTACACGGAAAGGAAAGAAGTCGAAACAAGGATGCGAGAACCGGGGAATCGAACTCACGACCTCTTTGCACCAAGGCCGCGTACTAACCGACTGTGCCATCTTGGCCCCTGATAGAAAAGAACTCATTTTTAGGAACAATATTTCTCGAATCATCCATTAAGGTCCAATCTGTTCCGCTCGGAATTCGGAACTCGAAACAATTGGTTCCCATGTTGTAGATAGGAACACATTTTTTTTTGGAACTATACACCTTTTACTGTTCATTTACGCATTTCGAATAAACGATTGTATGGAGGTGCAATTGATTGTGCGTCTCCATGCAAATTGATTATTTTATGTCTCTAATACGCCATTGATTGTCACACTATGCAATTGATTTTCTATTAGTGTTAATGATTAACCATTGCGCGAGATTGAAAGGATATTTGTTATCTTTGATTGTCCAAAGGTGCAATGGTTCATCCGTTGATGCTATTGAATGTTAATTCACATGCAAATAGCGTTATTGAAAGTTCGTTCGCGTTATTGAAGTTCATGGAAGTGCTAATGAACGTAGTTTCGACTGTTGACGTAAATGAATGTATCTTTTGCGTAAATGAACAGCAAAAGGTGTAGTTCCCAGATCACCCATTAAGGTCCAATTTGTTCCGCTTGGGATTAGGAATTCGGAACAATTGGTTCTCTTTTTAACAATAAAGGACCATTTTGTTCCGTATCTTTATAAAAGCACGTTCCCATTTTATCAAAAGGAACACATGTTTAGGAACAATAGTTCCCAAATCACCCATTAAGGACCAATTTGTTCCGCTCGGGATTCGGAACTCGGAACAATTGGTTCCCCTTTTAGCAATGAAGGACCATTTTGTTCCCAAGTAGTATGAAAGCACGTTCCGAATTCATCAAAAGGAACACAAAAAAGAGGAACAATCTGTTCTCGCTTTTCAAGAGGGGACCGTTCCAGAACCAAGAAAAGGAATACCTTTGAAAAACAAAATGCGCTCAAAAACATCGCTAGTTAAAAAGAAAGAAGCCAAAAAGCGACTAAAAGATCACTTTGTGGCACACAATCGAATGCCGAAATTTTGCTGACGAAATACAACACTCAACTCAAAAAAGGAAACAAAATTGAAATTTGGGAAATGTTATAGATCGTTTCCCGTACTTCCCGGTTCCTTTAGTGTTTTCGTTGCAGATAGGCACGTATTATGTGCCGAAAATTTATTAGACTGAAATCAATGCTGATAAAACTCAAGTCGAACCAGGGAAGAGCCTTAGCGCCGAGAAATCCGGAAAATCCGCGTTTACCGTGCATGCCGAAAAATGATTGAAATGACATCAATGGCATCAGGGAATGACCGCTGATAATACTCAAGCCGAACCAGGGAAAAGCCTTGTGTCCGGGAAATCCGGAAAATCCGCCTTTTCCGTGCCTGCCGAAAAGTTCTTAGAATGAAATCAAATAATAATAATAATAATAGTAATAATAATAACAATAATAATAATAATTATAATGAATGAAATCAAAGGCATTAAGGAATGACCGCTGATAAAACTCAAGCCGAACCAGGGAAGAGCCTTGTGTCCGGGAAATCCGGAAAATCCGTGTTTTCCGTGCATGCCGAAAAGTTCTTAGAATGAAATCAAATAATAATAATAATAATAATAATAATAATAATAATAATAATCATAATAATAATAAAGTCAAAGCCATTAAGGAATGACCGCTGATAAAACTCAAGCCGAATCACGGAAGAAGCTTGTGTCCGGGAAATCCGGAAAATCCGTCTTTTCCGTGCATGCCAAAAAAGTGATTGCACTGAAATCAATAGAATTAAGAATTCACTGCTGATAAAACTCAAGTCGAACCAGGGAAGAGCCTTCTCACCGGGAAATCCGGAAAATCCGCCTTTTCCGTGCATGCCGAAAAGTTAGTCACACCACAGGTAAACAATTTTGGTGATTACGGAAAATACGGATTTTACGGATTTCCCGGAGATATGAATATTTAATGATTAAACTTGCAGTAACGACTGACTGCTGTCTGTGACAAACTTTTACTTGACCACGGAAAATACGGATTTCACGGATTTCCCGGAGATATGAATATTTAATGATTAAACTTGCAGTAACGACTGACTGCTGTCTGTGGCAAACTTTTACTTGACCACGGAAAATACGGATTTCACGGATTTCCCGGAGATATGAATATTTAATGTTATTCCATGTTAATATATTCTAATATAATATATTACTTCTCTTTTTTTCTGTAAGTATATATATATATTTATTTATTTATATAGATACTTACAGAAAAAAAGAGAAGTAATATATTATATTAGAATATATTAAATATTCATATCTCCGGGAAATCCGTGAAATCCGTATTTTCCGTGGTCAAGTAAAAGTTTGTCACAGACAGCAGTCAGTCGTTACTGCAAGTTTAATCATTAAATATTCATATCTCCGGGAAATCCGTGAAATCCGTATTTTCCGTGGTCAAGTAAAAGTTTGTCACAGACAGCAGTCAGTCGTTACTGCAAGTTTAATCATTAAATATTCATATCTCCGGGAAATCCGTAAAATCCGTATTTTCCGTAATCACCAAAATTGTTTACCTGTGGTGTGAATAACTTTTTGGCATGCACGGAAAAGACGGATTTTCCGGATTTCCCGGTGAGAATGCTCTTCTCTGGTTCAGCTTGAGTTCTGTCAACGGTGTTTCCTTAATAACATTGATTTCAGTCCAATAACTTTTTGGCATGCACGGAAAAGGCGGATTTTCCGGATTTCCCGGGCACAAGGCTCTTCCCTGGTTCGGCTAGAGTTTTATCAGCGGTCATTCCTTAATGCCTTTGATTTCATTCATTATTAGTATGATTATTATGATTATTATTATTATTATTATTATTATTATTATTATTATTATTATTATTTGATTTCATTCTAAGAACTTTTCGGCAGACACGGAAAACACGGATTTTCCGGATTTCCCGGACACAAGGCTCTTCCCTGGTTCGGCTTGAGTTTTATCAGCGGTCATTCCTTAATGCCTTTGATTTCATTATTATTATTATTATTATTATTATTATTATTATTATTTGATTTCATTCTAAGAACTTTTCGGCATGCACGGAAAACACGGATTTTCCGGATTTCCCGGACACAAGCTTCGTCCCTGGTTCGGCTTGAGTTTTATCAGCGGTCATTCCTTAATGCCTTTGATTTCATTCATTATTATTATGATTATTATTATTATTATTATTATTATTATTATTATTATTATTATTTTTATTATTTGATTTCATTCTAAGAACTTTTCGGCATGCACGGAAAAGGCGGAGTTTCCGGATTTCCCGGACACAAGGCTCTTCCCTGGTTCGGCTTGAGCTTTATCAGCGGTCATTCCTTAATGCCTTTGATTTCATTCATTATTATTATTATTATTATTATTATTATTATTATTATTCGATTCCATTCTAAGAACTTTTCGGCATGCCCGGAAAACGCAGATTTTTCGGATTTCCCGGACACAAGGCTTTTCCCTGGCTCGGCTTGAGTATTATCAGCGGTCATTCCTTAATGCCTTTGATTTCATTTATTATTATTATTATTATTATTATTATTATTATTATTATTATTATTATTATTATTATTCGATTCTATTCTAAGAACTTTTCGGCATGCCCGGAAAACGCAGATTTTTCGGATTTCCCGGACACAAGGCTTTTCCCTTGTTCGGCTTGAGTATTATCAGCGATCATTCCTTAATGCCTTTGATTTCATTATTATTATTATTATTATTATTATTATTATTATTATTTTTTGATTTCATTCTAAGAACTTTTCGGCAGGCACGGAAAACACGGATTTTCCGGATTTCCCGGACACAAGTTTCTTTCCTGGTTCGGCTTGAGTTTTATCAGCAGTCAAGCCTTCATGTTACGATTTTAGTCAAACAGCTTTCGGCGTGCACAGAAAACGCGGATTTTCCAGATCTCCCGGACACGTGGTGCTTCACTGGTTTAGCTTAATTTTTGGGCTCATCCTCGGTGTAAAAATCTGTGAAACTCACAGATGACGTAGCACAAAGGAAAACAAAAGAGCAAAAAAACATCAAACAATAACCTAACCCTACCACGAGCTAACAAAACAAAGAAAGAGTTTCACAGGTTTTTACACCGAGGTAATGAAACCCAATTTTTGCAGCAAAGAAGCAGAAATACACAAGATTTTATTCAACCAAATTTTCAACATACGCAGAAAAGGACGGTTTTTGCGGACACAGTTACTTGTTAGTGGCTTGTTAGGACGAATAGTGTAACTCATTTTAATTGATGACAGAAATTTTGCTCTTTTGCATCGATGTCGTCTTCGTTGCCAGAGATCTGATAACTTTTCAATATCCAGTAACACGTTGCTAAGATTACAAACATGTGTCACTCAGCCTGATCTCAGTGACGTGAACAAAGGAGGAAGGATTGCCATAAGCAACATCCTAAATGCATTCCTGTTAAAATTTAGTCCTAAATCACTGCACAAAATGTGTCAGGTTTCCCGGTTGTTTCTGTGAATTATTGTCAACAAAGAGAGCTATTACCCGTTTACGATAACAGCCTTGATTGCATTGTTTGTGCTTTGGATTTCCTTGATTAGATGGCGAGTTTATCTCGGAAAAGTGTTAAATCGCAAAAACCATGCTGGGTCAACAGGAGTGGCTCGACTGAGTAAACAAGCCAAGCGATCGTATCGATGTTGTGTTTCATTGACTTGATCTGTTATTTCTTTGGGTTTCCCGTGGGAAACACCATCATTGTGCGGGATTGGTAGTCAAACGTACTTAAGGTACAAAAATAGAAACGCCCCTTTTCACACCCATTCGACAGTTACATGATGTGTGACACCTATTTGACGACAAGTTGCAAGTGAACACATGACAAAGAAATAGTAAACTCTCGTGCATCGTTGATCATTATTATCACGGGCAGCGCTTTCAAATTTATGTGTCAACATTTCACTGCTTTGATCCACTATATAAGAGACGCAATCATTTTACAACATCTGAGCTACAGGAGAAAATGCAGCGCACAAGACAACCGTGCCGACAGCTAAATAGTGAAGGGATAAAGAGCGCTGCACTGTGTTATCTCTTACCAGTTATCAGCGGAAGGTGCAGCATCATAAGCGCAAAATGTATTTTTAAAGCAAAAGATAAAGATTTGGGCAGGGCGTGGACTTCTATTTGCAGCAAACGTGATTCATGCGACAATGCTATTTCAGGTCAGTATTTATTGGAATACCTTTGTTTCCGAGGAAATTTGGAAAACATTTTAAGTATCAAAAATGAAATTGAACGCATTTGACTGTGCTGTGTTTCAGGTATCCACAACGCAGCGTTTTTCTTTAGCGCCATTTCGAGCCAAGAGAAGAAACACTGTTGCATCAACGAAGAAACAGACGATGAGAGTAGTTCTTGCGATGACATTCCAAGTTCCATGACGCAACAGTGGCTCGAAGGGAACTTGACGAGTATAAACAAATCACTGTGCCCCGCAATCTCATACTGGGTCGCGTTGACTACAATAAATGGCGCCCCTGCCAGCCCAATTTCGGTTCACAAGGCCCTGCTAAATTGCGGACTGGATGTCACAGCAACCCAGGTAACGAATGTCGTATCTTTCTTTGAGAGCTCTCCTTGAGATGTGTCTAGCAATCCAATGTAAAGCGAGATAAAAAGAAAAGGAACAAGCACAATCACAGTGCTGCAGGTAGCAAAACAAATCGTGAAAATGTTCTGAGACATTGTCCCATTTAATTTGTATTCGACAGGTGCAGTTCCAGGATGGAAAGGAATCTCCAGCCACGGCAGAACTTTACAAAGTGTTCAAAGATCATAAAAATCCTTTCATGCGAGACCTTGTGAGATCATCTTACAAACACTCCTACAGAGACGAGGCCAGGAAGCTGATCGGTGAGGATTGCTTATGCACCCAGGAGTTAGACGATTGTGGCAGTGAAAACGTCGTGCGAGTGACCCTGGTTAATCAGAAGTTTCACGCGTTCTTGCTGAAAGCAATCGAACGTCTGACCGCGGCAAAGCTACAACTGGACAAATTTGGCTTCGAGTCCAACACGGCGACGTCGCAGGCGTCCACCAGCCAGCCACCGTGCGACGACGAAAAGATGCTGTCAAATAAACTCGCAATCCTGGTTAACGATATAGCAATCGCCATGGGAAAACTTGGCTATGCTACCTACAGAGGAAAAATCTACAAGAAAGATCCCAGATCCACGTTCACGTTTTCATACAAGTGCGAGACAAGGGCTTTCGTAAACACCTTGGCCACCAATGAGCAGTTTAAGTCGCGGATGCTTCCGCAGATGAAGAAAATCATTGACCTGTTGTCGGATCCTTATTGTGAGCTGTTTCGACCACTAACCGTGGATTACGATCTCATCGAAGTGAACAACGGCGCTTGCTGGTCATTGAAAGGAAGGAATTTCGTCGAGGACGCCATCGAAGAACACCAAATAGGCAAGGTATCACCCAGAGCGTTTTGCCCGTACGAGCCAAACCAAATTCCCGACGCAAAATACTTTCGCCAGATTTTGGAAAACAGTCTCACTCCTGACGACGTATGTGGCTTCTGCGAAGAGTTTGTCAAACTCCTAAACTACAATAAGAAAAAACACAAGGACAAGGTGTTGTGTCTAGTCGGAGACGCTAACAGCGGCAAAACAAGCCTGTTTTTCCCGATCCTCAGCCTCGTACATCACGGAAACGTAGCCACGGTTACCAAACAGCGTGCCTTTAATAA
>NC_090871.1:50870657-50880657 GCF_036669935.1 Montipora foliosa | reverse complement strand
TTGTTCCGTATTTGTGTTAAAAAAAAAAAAAAACGTTCCCATATTATCAAAAGGACACATTTTTAGGAACAATAGTTCTCAAATCATCCATTAAGGTCCAATTTGTTCTGCTCGGGATTTATTTAAAGCTACTTAGCTACACGGAAATGAGAGAAGTCGAAACAAGGATGCAAGCTCCGGGAATCGAACTCAGGACCTCTTGCACCAAGGCAGCTTACTAACCTACTGTTGCCATCTTTGTCCCCGATAGAAAAGAACTCATTTTTAGGAACAATATTTCTCGAATCATCCATTAAGGTCCAATCTGTTTCACTCGTAATTCGGAACTCGGAACTATTGGTTCCACTTTAACACTAAAGGACCATTTTGTTCCGTATTTTATAAAAAAAACATGTTCCCATGTTATCAAAACGTACACATTTTTAGGAACAATAGTTACCAAACCGCACGTAAAGAACTAAGTTGTTCCGCTCGGAATTCGGAACTGGGAACAATTGGTTCCCATGTGATAGAAAGGAACACATTTTTTTGGGATTTATTTAAAGCTACTTAGCTACACGGAAAGGAAGGAAGTCGAAACAAGGGACGCGAGATCCGGGAATCGAACTCAGGACCTCTTGCAACAAGGCCGCTTACTAACCGACTGTGCCATCTTTGCCCCTAATAGAAAAGAACTCATTTTTAGGAACAATATTTCTCGAATCATCCATTAAGGTCCAATTTGCTCCGCTCGTAATTCGGAACTCGGAACAATTGGTTCCTTTTTTAACACTAAAGGACCATTTTGTTCCGTATTTGTGTTAAAAAAAAAAACAAAAAGGTTTCCATATTATCAAAAGGAACACCTTTTTAGGAACAATAGTTCTCAAATCATCCATTAAGGTCCAATTTGTTCTGCTCGGGATTTATTTAAAGCTACTTAGCTACAAGGAAATGAAGAGAAGTCGAAAACAAGGATGCAAGCTCCGGGAATCGAACTCAGGACCTCTTGCAGCAAGGCAGCTTACTAACCTACTGTGCCATCTTTGTCCCTGATAGAAAAGAAGTCATTTTAGGAACAATATTTCTCGAATCATCCTTTAAGGTCCAATGTGTTCCGCTCGTAATTCGGAACTCGGAACAATTGGTTCCTTTTAACACTACAGGACCATTTTGTTCCGTATTTTTATTAAAAAAAAAAGCGTTCCCATATTATCAAAAGGAACACATTTTTTAGGAACAATAGTTCTCAAATCATCCATTACGGTCCAATTTGTTCTGCTCGGGATTTATTTAAAGCTACTTAGCTACACGGAAATGAAAGAAGTCGAAACAAGGACGGAAGCTCCGGGAATCGAACTCAGGACCTCTTGCAACCAAGGCAGCTTACTAACCTACTGTGCCATCTTTGTCCCTGATAGAAAAGAAAGTCATTTTTAGGAACAATATTTCTCGAAATCATCCATTAAGGTCCAATTTGTTCCGCTCGTAATTCGGAACTCGGAACAATTGGTTTCTTTTTGACGCAAAAGGACCATTTTGTTCCGTATTTTTATTAAAAAAAAAAAAACGTTCCCATATTATCAAAAGGAACACATTTTTAAGGAACAATAGTTCTCAAATCATCCATTTAAGGTCCAATTTGTTCCGCTCGGGATTCGGAACTCGGAACAGTTGGTTCTCATGCGATAAAAGTAAAGTAAAGTAAAGTAACGATATTTAACGTCGATAACTCGTAACAGTAATTAGCTGAACAAACCTGAGGTCGACGGTGCGCTCATTTTAATACCCCCTCTCCATCACTGCTCCGCTTTACGGGTATTTAAAGCTACTTAGCTACACGGAAAGAAAGAAGTCGAAACAAGGTGCGAGAACCGGGGAATCGAACTCACGACCTCTTTGCACCAAGGCCGCGTACTAACCGACTGTGCCATCTTGGCCCCTGATAGAAAAGAACTCATTTTTAGGAACAATATTTCTCGAATCATCCATTAAGGTCCAATCTGTTCCGCTCGGAATTCGGAACTCGAAACAATTGGTTCCCATGTTGTAGATAGGACCACATTTTTTTTTGGAACTATACACCTTTTTACTGTTCATTTACGCATTTCGAATAAACGATTGTATGGAGGTGCAATTGATTGTGCGTCTCCATGCAAATTGATTATTTTATGTCTCTAATACGCCATTGATTGTCACACTATGCAATTGATTTTCTATTAGTGTTAATGATTAACCATTGCGCGAGATTGAAAGGATATTTGTTATCTTTGATTGGCCAAAGGTGCAATGGTTCATCCGTTGATGCTATTGATGTTAATTCACATGCAAATAGCGTTATTGAAAGTTTCGTTCGCGTTATTGAAGTTCATGGAAGTGCTAATGAACGTAGTTTCGACTGTTGACGTAAATGAATGTATCTTTTGCGTAAATGAACAGCAAAAGGTGTAGTTCCCAGATCACCCATTAAGGTCCAATTTGTTCCGCTTGGGATTAGGAATTCGGAACAATTGGTTCTCTTTTTAACAATAAAGGACCATTTTGTTCCGTATCTTTATAAAAGCACGTTCCCATTTTATCAAAAGGAACACATGTTTAGGAACAATAGTTCCCAAATCACCCATTAAGGACCAATTTGTTCCGCTCGGGATTCGGAACTCGGAACAATTGGTTCCCCTTTTAGCAATGAAGGACCATTTTGTTCCCAAGTAGTATGAAAGCACGTTCCGAATTCATCAAAAGGAACACAAAAAAGAGGAACAATCTGTTCTCGCTTTTCAAGAGGGGACCGTTCCAGAAACCAAGAAAAGGAATACCTTTGAAAAAACAAAATGCGCTCAAAAACATCGCTAGTTACAAAGAAAGAAGCCAAAAAGCGACTAAAAGATCACTTTGTGGCACACAATCGAATGCCGAAATTTTGCTGACGAAATACAACACTCAACTCAAAAAAGGAAACAAAATTGAAATTTGGGAAATGTTATAGATCGTTTCCCGTACTTCCCGGTTCCTTTAGTGTTTTCGTTGCAAGATAGGCACGTATTATGTGCCGAAAATTTATTAGACTGAAATCAATGCTGATAAAAATCAAGTCGAACCAGGGAAGAGCTTTAGCGCCGAGAAATCCGGAAAATCCGCGTTTACCGTGCATGCCGAAAAATGATTGAAATGACATCAATGGCATCAGGGAATGACCGCTGATAATACTCAAGCCGAACCAGGGAAAAGCCTTGTGTCCGGGAAATCCGGAAAATCCGCCTTTTCCGTGCCTGCCGAAAAGTTCTTAGAATGAAATCAAATAATAATAGATAATAATAGTAATAATAATAACAATAATAATTAATAATTATAATGAATGAAATCAAAGGCATTAAGGAATGACCGCTGATTAAAACTCAAGCCGAACCAGGAAGAGCCTTGTGTCCGGGAAATCCGGAAAAAATCCGTGTTTTCCGTGCATGCCGAAAAGTTCTTAGAAATGAAATCAAGAATAATAATAATAATAATAGATAATAATATAATAATAATAATCATACATAATAACTAAAGTCAAAAGACCATTAAGGAATGACCGGCTGATAGAAAAACTCAAGCCGAATCACGGGAAGAAGCTTGTGTCGGTTTTTGGGGGGGGGGGGGGTTTCCCCCCCCCACCCCCCCCCGGGGGGGGGAAAATTTCCGGAAAATCCGTCTTTTTCCGTGCCAATGCCAAAAAAGTGATTGCACTGAAATCAATAGAATTAAGGGAATTCACTGCTGATTAAAACTCAGTCGGAAACCAGGGAAGAAGCCTTCTCACCGGGAAATCCGGAAATCCGCCTTTTCCGTGCATGCCGAAAAAAAAAGTTTAGTACAAGAACCACCACAGGTAAACAATTTTGGTGATTACGGAAAAATACGGATTTTCACGGAGTTCCGGAGGAGATAGGAATATTTAATGATTAAACATGCAGTAAAGGACTGACTGCTGTCTGTGACATACTTTTACTTTGACCACGGAAAATACGGATCCTTTCAAGGATTTCCCGTCGAGATACTGAATATTAAGGATTAAACTTGCAGTAACGACTGACTGCTGTCTGTGGCAAACTTTTACTTGACCACGGAAAAGTAAGGATGTCAACGGATTTGCCCGTGAGATATGAAGATGTAATGGGATTACATGGATATATGATGATATAATATACGTACTTCTCTTTTTTTCTGTAAGTTATATAGTTATCTATATTTATTTATATAGATACTTACAGAAAAAAAGAGAAAGTAAATATTATATTAGAATATATTAAAAACTTGCAACTATCTCCGGGAAATCCGTGCTAATCCCGTATTTTCCTTTTGGTGGTCAAGTAACAGTTTGTCCACAGGACTAGGCACGTCAGGCGTTACTGCAAGTTTAATCATTAAATATTCATATCTCAGGGAAATCGTCGTGAAATCCGTATTTTCATCGGGGTCAAGTAAAAGTTTGTCACAGGCAGCAGTCAGTCGTTACTGCAAGTCTAATCATTAAATATTCATATCTCCGGGCAAATCCGTAAAATCCGGTATATTTGTTTCAGTTACCTCACCAAAATTGTTACCTGTGGTTATGGTCTGCCTGTGACGTTCTTTTTGTGTGAATCCCCTTTTGGCGCATGCACGGAAAACGACGGATTTTTCGGACTTCCGGTGAGAAGGCTCTTCTCTGGTTCAGCTTGAGTTTAGTGTCAAACGGGTTTTCACTTAATAACATTGATTTCAGTCCAAATAACTTTTTGGCTATGCACGGAAAAGGCGGTGGATTTGCCGGATTTCCCGGGCACCAAGGCTCTTCCCTGGTTCGGCTCTAGAGTTTTCATCAAGCGGTCATTCCTTAAGCCCTTTGATTTCATTCATTATTAGTATGATTATTATGATTATTATTATTATTATTATTATTAGTATTATATATTATTAGTTCTATCTATTTGATTTTCATTCTAAGAACTTTTCGGCGCAGAACGGGAAAAACCACGGATTTCGGATTTCCGGGACAACTAAGGCTCTTCCCTGGTTCGGCTCTGAGTTTTATCATGCGTCGTCAATTCCTTAATGCCTTTGATTTCATTATTATTATATTATTATTATTATTATTCTTACTTATTTGATTTCATTCTAAGAACTTTTCGGCCTGGCACGTGAAAACACGGCTTTTTCCCGGATTTCCCGGACACAAGCTTAGGTCACTTGGTTGGAATTGAGTTTTATCTGCGGTCATCCTTAATGCCTTTGATTTCATTCATATTATTATGATATTATTATTATTATTATTATTATTATTATTATTATTCATTATTTTTATTATTTGATCTTCATTCTAAGAAACTTTTCGGCAACATGCACGGAAAAGGCGGAGGTTCCGGATTTTGCCGGACACAAGGCTCTTCATGGTCGGCTTGAGCTCTTATCAGCGGTCATCTCCTTACTGCTCCTTTGATTGCATTCATGATTATTTCTTATCTTATTATTATTATATATATGCAGATTCATTCGATAAGCATTTTCGGCTATGCCCGGAAAACGCGGATTTGTTGGATATTTCCCGGAAACAATGGCTTTTCCCTGGCTCGGCGTGAGTATTATCAGCGGGCATTCCTAATGCCTTTGCTTTCATGTTTATTTATTATTATTATTCTATTATTCTATTCTTATTATTATTATTATTATTCGAGTCTATTCTAAGAACTTTTCACGGCATGCCCGGGACCCCAAACGCACGATTTTTCGGATTTCCCGGACACAAGGCTTTTTCATTGTTCGGCTTGAGTATTTACTCAGCGATTCATTCCTTAATGGCATTGATTTCAATATTATTATATTATTATTATTTTCTTATTTATTATTTTGATTTCATTCTAAGAACTTTTCGGCAGGCACCCGGAAAACACGGTATTTTCCGGGATTGCCCGGACACAGTTTTCTATTCCTGGTTCGGCTTGAGTTTTATCAGCAGTCAAGCCTTAATGTTACGATTGTAGTCAAACAGCTTGCGGCTGGTGCCCAGAAAACGCGGATTTTCCAGATCCCGGACACGTGGTGCGTCACTGGTTTTCGCTTAATTTTGGGCTCATCCGCGGTGTAAAAACAATCTGTGAAACTCACAGATGACGTAGCGCATCAAGGAAAACAAAAGAGAAAAAAACATCAAACAATAACCTAACCCCTACCACGAGCTAACAAAACAAAGAAAGAGTTTCACAGGTTTTTTACACCGAGGTAATGAAACCCAATTTTTGCAGCAAAGAAGCAGAAATACACAAGATTTTATTCAACCAAATTTTCAACATACGCAGAAAAGGACGGTTTTTGCGGACACAGTTACTTGTTAGTGGCTTGTTAGGACGAATAGTGTAACTCATTTTAATTGATGACAGAAATTTTGCTCTTTTGCATCGATGTCGTCTTCGTTGCCAGAGATCTGATAACTTTTCAATATCCAGTAACACGTTGCTAAGATTACAAACATGTGTCACTCAGCCTGATCTCAGTGACGTGAACAAAGGAGGAAGGATTGCCATAAGCAACATCCTAAATGCATTCCTGTTAAAATTTAGTCCTAAATCACTGCACAAAATGTGTCAGGTTTCCCGGTTGTTTCTGTGAATTATTGTCAACAAAGAGAGCTATTACCCGTTTACGATAACAGCCTTGATTGCATTGTTTGTGCTTTGGATTTCCTTGATTAGATGGCGAGTTTATCTCGGAAAAGTGTTAAATCGCAAAAACCATGCTGGGTCAACAGGAGTGGCTCGACTGAGTAAACAAGCCAAGCGATCGTATCGATGTTGTGTTTCATTGACTTGATCTGTTATTTCTTTGGGTTTCCCGTGGGAAACACCATCATTGTGCGGGATTGGTAGTCAAACGTACTTAAGGTACAAAAATAGAAACGCCCCTTTTCACACCCATTCGACAGTTACATGATGTGTGACACCTATTTGACGACAAGTTGCAAGTGAACACATGACAAAGAAATAGTAAACTCTCGTGCATCGTTGATCATTATTATCACGGGCAGCGCTTTCAAATTTATGTGTCAACATTTCACTGCTTTGATCCACTATATAAGAGACGCAATCATTTTACAACATCTGAGCTACAGGAGAAAATGCAGCGCACAAGACAACCGTGCCGACAGCTAAATAGTGAAGGGATAAAGAGCGCTGCACTGTGTTATCTCTTACCAGTTATCAGCGGAAGGTGCAGCATCATAAGCGCAAAATGTATTTTTAAAGCAAAAGATAAAGATTTGGGCAGGGCGTGGACTTTTACTTCTCCTTACAGACTGTAAGGTATAATATATAGTAATGTTATTATAATAAGAAAGTGATAGTACTTACAGTAGTAAAGAGAAGTAGACTGTTTAATATTCATATCCCCGTGAAATCCGTCTTTCCCGTCTTCCAGTTTAGGATTAATTCAAGGGCGGACACTTGCAGTGTCACTGATTTTCGGATGTAATACATCATGCAAAGTGCATACTTATTTGAGAAGGAAAAGACGATTTCACGGATTTGGACGGGGATATGAATATTTAATTCTTTTTACTTCTCCTTACAACTGTAAGTATAATATATAGTATGTCTTATAATAAGAAAAGTGATAGTCTTACAGTAGTAAAGAGAAGTAGACTGTTTAAATATTCATATCCCCGTGAAATCCGTCTTTCCCGTCTTCCAGTTTAGGATTAATTCAAGGCGGACACTTGCAGTGTCACTGATTTTCGGTGTAATACATCATGCAAAGTGCATACTTATTTGAGAAAAAAAGACGGATTTCACGGATTTGACGGGGATATGAATATTTAAATCTTTTTACTTCTCCTTACAACTGTAAGTATAATATATAGTATGTATTATAACAATAGTGATAGTACTTACAGCAGTAAAGATAAGCAGAATGTTTACATATTCATATCCTCGTGAAATCGGTCTGATATCACGGATTTCCCGGACATACTATGAATATGCATCACATAACTTCTCTCTTCGGCTTTAAGTAGATCATTCACAATCTACTTGCAGTTTTGTCTTGTTTTGTAGAGATTATATGATGTGATATCGATTTTTCTTCGGAAATTCTCGATTCCCGGCCATTTTCGGTAGTGACACTTGATTATTATCGCAGAAGGGGTCGGAAAAGGCGGATATTACGGATTTCCCGGATATGCTATGAATATTGCATCACATAACTTCTCTCGCTCTTCGGCTGTAAGTAGATCATTCACAATCTACTTGCAGTTTTGTTTTGTTTTACAGAGCTATATGATGTGATGATATCGATTTTGTTTTTCGGAAAGTTCTCGAGTCCCGGCCATTTCGGTCGGAAAACTCCTCGGCCAGGTCGTACTTCATGAATATTTCAATGAAAAAGTGAGCTGAGGGAGCCGACCGAGAGGTATTCGGTTTCGGGTTCGGGTTAGCCGGATCTTATGGCTCTTCGTACAGCTCTTTCGCCTGACATGCCATTTGAATGTTATTTGAAATCAGCCGGAATAGCCGGATTTCCCGGAGATGCTATGAATATTACATCACATAACATCTCTCCTCAACTGTAAGTGGCTTCACACAGGTCTACTTGCATTTTTGTTTTTGTTTCGTTTTTGTTTTTGCTTTGTTTTGCTAGGGTTATATGTTTGTGATTTCGACCGCGTCTCCGGAAAATCCTCGAGTCTCGGCAATTTCGGCCCCTTCCAGAAACTTTGCGGCCAGCACTCTCGTCTCACATTCACATGCATATTGATGATAAATAGTCCTGGTCAAAGGTCTTTGAAAGGAACGGAAAATAACCGGATCTCAATATCATACTACAGAACCTCTCCTTTAACTGCAAGTTTACTACATGCATTAACCCTAAAATCGATGACCAGTTTATTCGTCTTCGATTCTCGTCTAGCTCTGTCACTGGAAGGTGCTCCATCGATAACTTCTTGAGAGAGCCCGGAAACGACGGATTATTTGGCTGTTCCGAAATTGTGTTTACATTATTGTATTGTATCGTTTTTCTCTTTCGCCCAAATGATGCAGATATGTCCAGAAATGCCTCTAATTAGATGCACGCCGTTTTCAATAAGCGTCGAATGATGGCCACTGAAGTAAGGCCTATTTTGTTCTTTTTCGCGTTCTTTTTTTTTTTTTGGTTTGTTTTGTTCGATTCTCCGGTTAATGTGAGTGTCTGTTTTGTTTTTGTTTTCGGTCACCGCGCATTTCCCTGGGGTATTTGGATGCCGCCGAGTAAGGTGCATCCGCGACAAATTTCACGTGACGATGCAGTATTGTGAGTGCGAAATGCGTGTGCAACGTGAGGTACAACTCTCTCCTCTCCGTCGGTCTTGGGCTTCAATTTGCAAGACGCGCGATTCTTGCGATACAGCAATTTCAAGTACGTTTACTTCAATGCATGGAATGTTATTTCAACTTTTAACTGAATGCTAACTAAGAAAATTCCCCTGTTTTTCAGGCATTCCAAACGCAGCATTTTTCTTTAGTGCGATTGCCACACACGAGAGAAAGAAGGAACCCGTCAACGGGCAAGCGACGACGATTCCGATGAAAATGATACTGCCGAAGAAATGAAAAGTCAAGTACGAAGTCAAGTGGACCGGCTGGTGGGAGGAAACGTGGAAAACACAGAAAAAGTCTTGCACCCCGCGATTTCCTATTGGATCGCTTTAACTACACCCAACGGCGCTCCTGCCAATCCCATAACTGTGCACAGAGCATTACTTGATTGCGGAGTGGCAGTGACCGCAAATCGGGTAAGGAAGCTATTTGTTTGGAAAAAACCTTTCCTTGGGCATCTGTCCACTTATCCAAAATAATATACTACTACTACCATCTCTATATAATCACGATGTCACTTTCACAGGAGTGATCTTTCAATGAGTCGTGGGTTTAAAACATTACATGACTGTTGATCATACAATACTGTTGTAATTACAAGAGAAAATTACAAAAGAAAAAAAATTGCTATGATTATATGAGAAAATTGTGACAATCTT
>NC_090871.1:50858157-50863157 GCF_036669935.1 Montipora foliosa | reverse complement strand
AGCCATTAAGGAATGACCGCTGATAAAACTCAAGCCGAATCACGGAAGAAGCTTGTGTCCGGGAAATCCGGAAAATCCGTCTTTTCCGTGCATGCCAAAAAAGTGATTGCACTGAAATCAATAGAATTAAGAATTCACTGCTGATAAAACTCAAGTCGAACCAGGGAAGAGCCTTCTCACCGGGAAATCCGGAAAATCCGCCTTTTCCGTGCATGCCGAAAAGTTAGTCACACCACAGGTAAACAATTTTGGTGATTACGGAAAATACGGATTTTACGGATTTCCCGGAGATATGAATATTTAATGATTAAACTTGCAGTAACGACTGACTGCTGTCTGTGACAAACTTTTACTTGACCACGGAAAATACGGATTTCACGGATTTCCCGGAGATATGAATATTTAATGATTAAACTTGCAGTAACGACTGACTGCTGTCTGTGGCAAACTTTTACTTGACCACGGAAAATACGGATTTCACGGATTTCCCGGAGATATGAATATTTAATGTTATTCCATGTTAATATATTCTAATATAATATATTACTTCTCTTTTTTTCTGTAAGTATATATATATATTTATTTATTTATATAGATACTTACAGAAAAAAAGAAGTAATATATTATATTAGAATATATTAAATATTCATATCTCCGGGAAATCCGTGAAATCCGTATTTTCCGTGGTCAAGTAAAAGTTTGTCACAGACAGCAGTCAGTCGTTACTGCAAGTTTAATCATTAAATATTCATATCTCCGGGAAATCCGTGAAATCCGTATTTTCCGTGGTCAAGTAAAAGTTTGTCACAGACAGCAGTCAGTCGTTACTGCAAGTTTAATCATTAAATATTCATATCTCCGGGAAATCCGTGAAATCCGTATTTTCCGTGGTCAAGTAAAAGTTTGTCACAGACAGCAGTCAGTCGTTACTGCAAGTTTAATCATTAAATATTCATATCTCCGGGAAATCCGTAAAATCCGTATTTTCCGTAATCACCAAAATTGTTTACCTGTGGTGTGAATAACTTTTTGGCATGCACGGAAAAGACGGATTTTCCGGATTTCCCGGTGAGAATGCTCTTCTCTGGTTCAGCTTGAGTTCTGTCAACGGTGTTTCCTTAATAACATTGATTTCAGTCCAATAACTTTTTGGCATGCACGGAAAAGGCGGATTTTCCGGATTTCCCGGGCACAAGGCTCTTCCCTGGTTCGGCTTGAGTTTTATCAGCGGTCATTCCTTAATGCCTTTGATTTCATTCCTTATTATTATGATTATTATGATTATTATTATTATTATTATTATTATTATTATTATTATTATTTTTATTATTTGATTTCATTCTAAGAACTTTTCGGCATGCACGGAAAAGGCGGAGTTTCCGGATTTCCCGGACACAAGGCTCTTCCCTGGTTCGGCTTGAGCTTTATCAGCGGTCATTCCTTAATGCCTTTGATTTCATTCATTATTATTATTATTATTATTATTATTATTATTATTATTCGATTCCATTCTAAGAACTTTTCGGCATGCCCGGAAAACGCAGATTTTTCGGATTTCCCGGACACAAGGCTTTTCCCTGGCTCGGCTTGAGTATTATCAGCGGTCATTCCTTAATGCCTTTGATTTCATTCATTATTATTATTATTATTATTATTATTATTATTATTATTATTATTATTATTCGATTCCATTCTAAGAACTTTTCGGCATGCCCGGAAAACGCAGATTTTTCGGATTTCCCGGACACAAGGCTTTTCCCTTGTTCGGCTTGAGTATTATCAGCGATCATTCCTTAATGCCTTTGATTTCATTATTATTATTATTATTATTATTATTATTATTATTATTATTATTATTATTATTTTTTGATTTCATTCTAAGAACTTTTCGGCAGGCACGGAAAACACGGATTTTCCGGATTTCCCGGACACAAGTTTCTTTCCTGGTTCGGCTTGAGTTTTATCAGCAGTCAAGCCTTCATGTTACGATTTTAGTCAAACAGCTTTCGGCGTGCACAGAAAACGCGGATTTTCCAGATCTCCCGGACACGTGGTGCTTCACTGGTTTAGCTTAATTTTTGGGCTCATCCTCGGTGTAAAAATCTGTGAAACTCACAGATGACGTAGCACAAAGGAAAACAAAAGAGCAAAAAAACATCAAACAATAACCTAACCCTACCACGAGCTAACAAAACAAAGAAAGAGTTTCACAGGTTTTTACACCGAGGTAATGAAACCCAATTTTTGCAGCAAAGAAGCAGAAATACACAAGATTTTATTCAACCAAATTTTCAACATACGCAGAAAAGGACGGTTTTTGCGGACACAGTTACTTGTTAGTGGCTTGTTAGGACGAATAGTGTAACTCATTTTAATTGATGACAGAAATTTTGCTCTTTTGCATCGATGTCGTCTTCGTTGCCAGAGATCTGATAACTTTTCAATATCCAGTAACACGTTGCTAAGATTACAAACATGTGTCACTCAGCCTGATCTCAGTGACGTGAACAAAGGAGGAAGGATTGCCATAAGCAACATCCTAAATGCATTCCTGTTAAAATTTAGTCCTAAATCACTGCACAAAATGTGTCAGGTTTCCCGGTTGTTTCTGTGAATTATTGTCAACAAAGAGAGCTATTACCCGTTTACGATAACAGCCTTGATTGCATTGTTTGTGCTTTGGATTTCCTTGATTAGATGGCGAGTTTATCTCGGAAAAGTGTTAAATCGCAAAAACCATGCTGGGTCAACAGGAGTGGCTCGACTGAGTAAACAAGCCAAGCGATCGTATCGATGTTGTGTTTCATTGACTTGATCTGTTATTTCTTTGGGTTTCCTGTGGGAAACACCATCATTGTGCGGGATTGGTAGTCAAACGTACTTAAGGTACAAAAATAGAAACGCCCCTTTTCACACCCATTCGACAGTTACATGATGTGTGACACCTATTTGACGACAAGTTGCAAGTGAACACATGACAAAGAAATAGTAAACTCTCGTGCATCGTTGATCATTATTATCACGGGCAGCGCTTTCAAATTTATGTGTCAACATTTCACTGCTTTGATCCACTATATGAGAGACGCAATCATTTTACAACATCTGAGCTACAGGAGAAAATGCAGCGCACAAGACAACCGTGCCGACAGCTAAATAGTGAAGGGATAAAGAGCGCTGCACTGTGTTATCTCTTACCAGTTATCAGCGGAAGGTGCAGCATCATAAGCGCAAAATGTATTTTTAAAGCAAAAGATAAAGATTTGGGCAGGGCGTGGACTTCTATTTGCAGCAAACGTGATTCATGCGACAATGCTATTTCAGGTCAGTATTTATTGGAATACCTTTGTTTCCGAGGAAATTTGGAAAACATTTTAAGTATCAAAAATGAAATTGAACGCATTTGACTGTGCTGTGTTTCAGGTATCCACAACGCAGCGTTTTTCTTTAGCGCCATTTCGAGCCAAGAGAAGAAACACTGTTGCATCAACGAAGAAACAGACGATGAGAGTAGTTCTTGCGATGACATTCCAAGTTCCATGACGCAACAGTGGCTCGAAGGGAACTTGACGAGTATAAACAAATCACTGTGCCCCGCAATCTCATACTGGGTCGCGTTGACTACAATAAATGGCGCCCCTGCCAGCCCAATTTCGGTTCACAAGGCCCTGCTAAATTGCGGACTGGATGTCACAGCAACCCAGGTAACGAATGTCGTATCTTTCTTTGAGAGCTCTCCTTGAGATGTGTCTAGCAATCCAATGTAAAGCGAGATAAAAAGAAAAGGAACAAGCACAATCACAGTGCTGCAGGTAGCAAAACAAATCGTGAAAATGTTCTGAGACATTGTCCCATTTAATTTGTATTCGACAGGTGCAGTTCCAGGATGGAAAGGAATCTCCAGCCACGGCAGAACTTTACAAAGTGTTCAAAGATCATAAAAATCCTTTCATGCGAGACCTTGTGAGATCATCTTACAAACACTCCTACAGAGACGAGGCCAGGAAGCTGATCGGTGAGGATTGCTTATGCACCCAGGAGTTAGACGATTGTGGCAGTGAAAACGTCGTGCGAGTGACCCTGGTTAATCAGAAGTTTCACGCGTTCTTGCTGAAAGCAATCGAACGTCTGACCGCGGCAAAGCTACAACTGGACAAATTTGGCTTCGAGTCCAACACGGCGACGTCGCAGGCGTCCACCAGCCAGCCACCGTGCGACGACGAAAAGATGCTGTCAAATAAACTCGCAATCCTGGTTAACGATATAGCAATCGCCATGGGAAAACTTGGCTATGCTACCTACAGAGGAAAAATCTACAAGAAAGATCCCAGATCCACGTTCACGTTTTCATACAAGTGCGAGACAAGGGCTTTCGTAAACACCTTGGCCACCAATGAGCAGTTTAAGTCGCGGATGCTTCCGCAGATGAAGAAAATCATTGACCTGTTGTCGGATCCTTATTGTGAGCTGTTTCGACCACTAACCGTGGATTACGATCTCATCGAAGTGAACAACGGCGCTTGCTGGTCATTGAAAGGAAGGAATTTCGTCGAGGACGCCATCGAAGAACACCAAATAGGCAAGGTATCACCCAGAGCGTTTTGCCCGTACGAGCCAAACCAAATTCCCGACGCAAAATACTTTCGCCAGATTTTGGAAAACAGTCTCACTCCTGACGACGTATGTGGCTTCTGCGAAGAGTTTGTCAAACTCCTAAACTACAATAAGAAAAAACACAAGGACAAGGTGTTGTGTCTAGTCGGAGACGCTAACAGCGGCAAAACAAGCCTGTTTTTCCCGATCCTCAGCCTCGTACATCACGGAAACGTAGCCACGGTTACCAAACAGCGTGCCTTTAATAAATCGATGATTACGCCATTCACCGAGGTCATATTCTTGGACGAGGCTACGGAATCAACCCTAGATATCGACGACTGGAAAACGTTGACACAGGGTGGTTATTCCGCACACGACGTGAAGTATCAGAGGGCAAAATCTTTCAT
>NC_090871.1:50848157-50853157 GCF_036669935.1 Montipora foliosa | reverse complement strand
TTATCAAAAGGAACACATTTTTAGGAACAATAGTTCTCAAATCATCCATTAAGGTCCAATTTGTTCTGCTCGGGATTTATTTAAAGCTACTTAGCTACAAGGAAATGAGAGAAGTCGAAACAAGGATGCAAGCTCCGGGAATCGAACTCAGGACCTCTTGCAGCAAGGCAGCTTACTAACCTACTGTGCCATCTTTGTCCCTGATAGAAAAGAAGTCATTTTTAGGAACAATATTTCTCGAATCATCCATTAAGGTCCAATTTGTTCCGCTCGTAATTCGGAACTCGGAACAATTGGTTCCTTTTTAACACTAAAGGACCATTTTGTTCCGTATTTTTATTAAAAAAAAAAGCGTTCCCATATTATCAAAAGGAACACATTTTTAGGAACAATAGTTCTCAAATCATCCATTACGGTCCAATTTGTTCTGCTCGGGATTTATTTAAAGCTACTTAGCTACACGGAAATGAAAGAAGTCGAAACAAGGACGGAAGCTCCGGGAATCGAACTCAGGACCTCTTGCACCAAGGCAGCTTACTAACCTACTGTGCCATCTTTGTCCCTGATAGAAAAGAAGTCATTTTTAGGAACAATATTTCTCGAATCATCCATTAAGGTCCAATTTGTTCCGCTCGTAATTCGGAACTCGGAACAATTGGTTCCTTTTTAACACTAAAGGACCATTTTGTTCCGTATTTTTATTAAAAAAAAAAAACGTTCCCATATTATCAAAAGGAACACATTTTTAGGAACAATAGTTCTCAAATCATCCATTTAAGGTCCAATTTGTTCCGCTCGGGATTCGGAACTCGGAACAGTTGGTTCTCATGCGATAAAAGTAAAGTAAAGTAAAGTAACGATATTTAACGTCGATAACTCGTAACAGTAATTTAGCTGACAAACCTGAGGTCGACGGTGCGCTCATTTTACTACCCCCTCTCCATCACTGCTCCGCTTTACGGGTATTTAAAGCTACTTAGCTACACGGAAAGGAAAGAAGTCGAAACAAGGATGCGAGAACCGGGGAATCGAACTCACGACCTCTTTGCACCAAGGCCGCGTACTAACCGACTGTGCCATCTTGGCCCCTGATAGAAAAGAACTCATTTTTAGGAACAATATTTCTCGAATCATCCATTAAGGTCCAATCTGTTCCGCTCGGAATTCGGAACTCGAAACAATTGGTTCCCATGTTGTAGATAGGAACACATTTTTTTTTGGAACTATACACCTTTTACTGTTCATTTACGCATTTCGAATAAACGATTGTATGGAGGTGCAATTGATTGTGCGTCTCCATGCAAATTGATTATTTTATGTCTCTAATACGCCATTGATTGTCACACTATGCAATTGATTTTCTATTAGTGTTAATGATTAACCATTGCGCGAGATTGAAAGGATATTTGTTATCTTTGATTGTCCAAAGGTGCAATGGTTCATCCGTTGATGCTATTGAATGTTAATTCACATGCAAATAGCGTTATTGAAAGTTCGTTCGCGTTATTGAAGTTCATGGAAGTGCTAATGAACGTAGTTTCGACTGTTGACGTAAATGAATGTATCTTTTGCGTAAATGAACAGCAAAAGGTGTAGTTCCCAGATCACCCATTAAGGTCCAATTTGTTCCGCTTGGGATTAGGAATTCGGAACAATTGGTTCTCTTTTTAACAATAAAGGACCATTTTGTTCCGTATCTTTATAAAAGCACGTTCCCATTTTATCAAAAGGAACACATGTTTAGGAACAATAGTTCCCAAATCACCCATTAAGGACCAATTTGTTCCGCTCGGGATTCGGAACTCGGAACAATTGGTTCCCCTTTTAGCAATGAAGGACCATTTTGTTCCCAAGTAGTATGAAAGCACGTTCCGAATTCATCAAAAGGAACACAAAAAAGAGGAACAATCTGTTCTCGCTTTTCAAGAGGGGACCGTTCCAGAACCAAGAAAAGGAATACCTTTGAAAAACAAAATGCGCTCAAAAACATCGCTAGTTAAAAAGAAAGAAGCCAAAAAGCGACTAAAAGATCACTTTGTGGCACACAATCGAATGCCGAAATTTTGCTGACGAAATACAACACTCAACTCAAAAAAGGAAACAAAATTGAAATTTGGGAAATGTTATAGATCGTTTCCCTTATTTCTTGGTTCCCTTTTCACTTCGGTCCGCGGTGAACGGACCAATTGAGTGTTTTGAAGAATCGTTAAATCCGCCATTTCCGATTTTGTTCGCCCGGTACACGTTGAAGGAGAATCTCGTGAGACAGTGGTCAACCCTGTCTGGGATCGCCACCGAATTTGAACGCAGGCGCTACAAGAGACAAATAGACAACTTATTTTTATTCGCCATTTACTTGCAGTTAAAGAGAGAAGCGATTCATCGTAAAGTCCCCGGGATATCCGTAAGATCCGGCCAATCCGAACCCTCCCGAGAACTTTTCGGCCAGCTCGCTCAACTCATCTTGCATTGAAATATTCATGAGGTACGACCTGGCCGAAGAGTTTTCCGACCGGGACCGAAATGGCCGGGACTCGAAAACTTTCCGAAAACAAAATCGATATCATCATATCATATAAGCTCTGTAAGACAAAACTAAACTGCAAGTAGATTGTGAATGATCTATTTATAGCCGAAGAGAGAAGTTATGTGATGCAATATTCATAGCATCTCCGGGAAATCCGTGATATCCGCTTTTTCCGACCAAGCTGAGATAATAATCAAGTGTCACGTGGGACGACAGAGCGATACGAATAGCCGTAACATCCGGCCAATCCGAACCCTCCCGAAGACCTTTCTGTCGAGAAAGTCGGATTTATCGGATTTCCCGAAGATGCAACGAATATCTAACGATGTAAAACAACTTACAGTTAAATTGACAAGTTATATGATAAGATATTCATGGCATCTCCGGGAAATCCGTGAAATCTGACTTTTCCGACCCCTTCTGAGATAATAATCAAGTGTCACGTACCGAAATGGCCGGGAATCGAGAATTTTCCGAAGACAAAATAGATATCACATCATACAACCTCTGCAAAACAAGACAAAACTGCAAGTAGATTGTGAATGATCTACTTACAGCCGAAGAGAGAAATTATGTCATGCAATATTCATAGCATCTCCGGGAAATCCGTGATATCGGCCTTTTCCGACCCAGCTGAGATAATAATCAAGTGTCACGTGGGACCACAGAGCGAGACGAATAGCCGTAACATCCGGCCAATCCGAACCCTTCCGAAAACCTTTTTGTCGGAAAAGTCGGAAACCATCAATATCTGGTCAATATCCGGAGAATGGTAACAAGAATAACAATAACCATCAAACGGAAAAGTACTGGACTATTCAAAGGAAAGTTTAAACAGAACATAACTGATAATAATAATAATAATAATAATAATAATAATAATAATAATATGTTTTGTAAAGATATTGATAATACTTACAGTAGTAAAGAGAAGTAGACTGTTTAAATATTCATATCCCCGTGAAATCCGTCTTTCCCGTCTTCCAGTTTAGGATTAATTCAAGGGGGGACACTTGCAGTGTCACTGATTTTCGGGATGTAATACATCATGCAAAGTGCATACTTATTTGAGAAGGAAAAGACGGATTTCACGGATTTGACGGGGATATGAATATTTAATTCTTTTTACTTCTCCTTACAACTGTAAGTATAATATATAGTATGTATTATAATAAGAAAAGTGATAGTACTTACAGTAGTAAAGAGAAGTAGACTGTTTAAATATTCATATCCCCGTGAAATCCGTCTTTCCCGTCTTCCAGTTTAGGATTAATTCAAGGGCGGACACTTGCAGTGTCACTGATTTTCGGGATGTAATACATCATGCAAAGTGCATACTTATTTGAGAAGGAAAAAGACGGATTTCACGGATTTGACGGGGATATGAATATTTAATTCTTTTTACTTCTCCTTACAACTGTAAGTATAATATATAGTATGTATTATAATAAGAAAAGTGATAGTACTTACAGTAGTAAAGAGAAGTAGACTGTTTAAATATTCATATCCCCGTGAAATCCGTCTTTCCCGTCTTCCAGTTTAGGATTAATTCAAGGGCGGACACTTGCAGTGTCACTGATTTTCGGGATGTAATACATCATGCAAAGTGCATACTTATTTGAGAAGGAAAAAGACGGATTTCACGGATTTGACGGGGATATGAATATTTAATTCTTTTTACTTCTCCTTACAACTGTAAGTATAATATATAGTATGTATTATAATAAGAAAAGTGATAGTACTTACAGTAGTAAAGAGAAGTAGACTGTTTAAATATTCATATCCCCGTGAAATCCGTCTTTCCCGTCTTCCAGTTTAGGATTAATTCAAGGGCGGACACTTGCAGTGTCACTGATTTTCGGGATGTAATACATCATGCAAAGTGCATACTTATTTGAGAAGGAAAAAGACGGATTTCACGGATTTGACGGGGATATGAATATTTAATTCTTTTTACTTCTCCTTACAACTGTAAGTATAATATATAGTATGTATTATAACAATAGTGATAGTACTTACAGCAGTAAAGATAAGCAGAATGTTTAAATATTCATATCCTCGTGAAATCGGTCTGATATCACGGATTTCCCGGACATACTATGAATATTGCATCACATAACTTCTCTCTTCGGCTTTAAGTAGATCATTCACAATCTACTTGCAGTTTTGTCTTGTTTTGTAGAGATTATATGATGTGATATCGATTTTGTCTTCGGAAAATTCTCGATTCCCGGCCATTTCGGTACGTGACACTTGATTATTATCGCAGAAGGGGTCGGAAAAGGCGGATATTACGGATTTCCCGGATATGCTATGAATATTGCATCACATAACTTCTCTCTTCGGCTGTAAGTAGATCATTCACAATCTACTTGCAGTTTTGTTTTGTTTTACAGAGCTTATATGATGTGATGATATCGATTTTGTTTTCGGAAAGTTCTCGAGTCCCGGCCATTTCGGTCGGAAAACTCCT
>NC_090871.1:50833157-50838157 GCF_036669935.1 Montipora foliosa | reverse complement strand
TTTAATCATTAAATATTCATATCTCCGGGAAATCCGTGAAATCCGTATTTTCCGTGGTCAAGTAAAAGTTTGTCACAGACAGCAGTCAGTCGTTACTGCAAGTTTAATCATTAAATATTCATATCTCCGGGAAATCCGTAAAATCCGTATTTTCCGTAATCACCAAAATTGTTTACCTGTGGTGTGAATAACTTTTTGGCATGCACGGAAAAGACGGATTTTCCGGATTTCCCGGTGAGAATGCTCTTCTCTGGTTCAGCTTGAGTTCTGTCAACGGTGTTTCCTTAATAACATTGATTTCAGTCCAATAACTTTTTGGCATGCACGGAAAAGGCGGATTTTCCGGATTTCCCGGGCACAAGGCTCTTCCCTGGTTCGGCTTGAGTTTTATCAGCGGTCATTCCTTAATGCCTTTGATTTCATTCCTTATTATTATGATTATTATGATTATTATTATTATTATTATTATTATTATTATTATTTTTATTATTTGATTTCATTCTAAGAACTTTTCGGCATGCACGGAAAAGGCGGAGTTTCCGGATTTCCCGGACACAAGGCTCTTCCCTGGTTCGGCTTGAGCTTTATCAGCGGTCATTCCTTAATGCCTTTGATTTCATTCATTATTATTATTATTATTATTATTATTATTATTATTCGATTCCATTCTAAGAACTTTTCGGCATGCCCGGAAAACGCAGATTTTTCGGATTTCCCGGACACAAGGCTTTTCCCTGGCTCGGCTTGAGTATTATCAGCGGTCATTCCTTAATGCCTTTGATTTCATTCATTATTATTATTATTATTATTATTATTATTATTATTATTATTATTATTATTCGATTCCATTCTAAGAACTTTTCGGCATGCCCGGAAAACGCAGATTTTTCGGATTTCCCGGACACAAGGCTTTTCCCTTGTTCGGCTTGAGTATTATCAGCGATCATTCCTTAATGCCTTTGATTTCATTATTATTATTATTATTATTATTATTATTATTATTATTATTATTATTATTATTATTATTTTTTGATTTCATTCTAAGAACTTTTCGGCAGGCACGGAAAACACGGATTTTCCGGATTTCCCGGACACAAGTTTCTTTCCTGGTTCGGCTTGAGTTTTATCAGCAGTCAAGCCTTCATGTTACGATTTTAGTCAAACAGCTTTCGGCGTGCACAGAAAACGCGGATTTTCCAGATCTCCCGGACACGTGGTGCTTCACTGGTTTAGCTTAATTTTTGGGCTCATCCTCGGTGTAAAAATCTGTGAAACTCACAGATGACGTAGCACAAAGGAAAACAAAAGAGCAAAAAAACATCAAACAATAACCTAACCCTACCACGAGCTAACAAAACAAAGAAAGAGTTTCACAGGTTTTTACACCGAGGTAATGAAACCCAATTTTTGCAGCAAAGAAGCAGAAATACACAAGATTTTATTCAACCAAATTTTCAACATACGCAGAAAAGGACGGTTTTTGCGGACACAGTTACTTGTTAGTGGCTTGTTAGGACGAATAGTGTAACTCATTTTAATTGATGACAGAAATTTTGCTCTTTTGCATCGATGTCGTCTTCGTTGCCAGAGATCTGATAACTTTTCAATATCCAGTAACACGTTGCTAAGATTACAAACATGTGTCACTCAGCCTGATCTCAGTGACGTGAACAAAGGAGGAAGGATTGCCATAAGCAACATCCTAAATGCATTCCTGTTAAAATTTAGTCCTAAATCACTGCACAAAATGTGTCAGGTTTCCCGGTTGTTTCTGTGAATTATTGTCAACAAAGAGAGCTATTACCCGTTTACGATAACAGCCTTGATTGCATTGTTTGTGCTTTGGATTTCCTTGATTAGACGGCGAGTTTATCTCGGAAAAGTGTTAAATCGCAAAAACCATGCTGGGTCAACAGGAGTGGCTCGACTGAGTAAACAAGCCAAGCGATCGTATCGATGTTGTGTTTCATTGACTTGATCTGTTATTTCTTTGGGTTTCCTGTGGGAAACACCATCATTGTGCGGGATTGGTAGTCAAACGTACTTAAGGTACAAAAATAGAAACGCCCCTTTTCACACCCATTCGACAGTTACATGATGTGTGACACCTATTTGACGACAAGTTGCAAGTGAACACATGACAAAGAAATAGTAAACTCTCGTGCATCGTTGATCATTATTATCACGGGCAGCGCTTTCAAATTTATGTGTCAACATTTCACTGCTTTGATCCACTATATGAGAGACGCAATCATTTTACAACATCTGAGCTACAGGAGAAAATGCAGCGCACAAGACAACCGTGCCGACAGCTAAATAGTGAAGGGATAAAGAGCGCTGCACTGTGTTATCTCTTACCAGTTATCAGCGGAAGGTGCAGCATCATAAGCGCAAAATGTATTTTTAAAGCAAAAGATAAAGATTTGGGCAGGGCGTGGACTTCTATTTGCAGCAAACGTGATTCATGCGACAATGCTATTTCAGGTCAGTATTTATTGGAATACCTTTGTTTCCGAGGAAATTTGGAAAACATTTTAAGTATCAAAAATGAAATTGAACGCATTTGACTGTGCTGTGTTTCAGGTATCCACAACGCAGCGTTTTTCTTTAGCGCCATTTCGAGCCAAGAGAAGAAACACTGTTGCATCAACGAAGAAACAGACGATGAGAGTAGTTCTTGCGATGACATTCCAAGTTCCATGACGCAACAGTGGCTCGAAGGGAACTTGACGAGTATAAACAAATCACTGTGCCCCGCAATCTCATACTGGGTCGCGTTGACTACAATAAATGGCGCCCCTGCCAGCCCAATTTCGGTTCACAAGGCCCTGCTAAATTGCGGACTGGATGTCACAGCAACCCAGGTAACGAATGTCGTATCTTTCTTTGAGAGCTCTCCTTGAGATGTGTCTAGCAATCCAATGTAAAGCGAGATAAAAAGAAAAGGAACAAGCACAATCACAGTGCTGCAGGTAGCAAAACAAATCGTGAAAATGTTCTGAGACATTGTCCCATTTAATTTGTATTCGACAGGTGCAGTTCCAGGATGGAAAGGAATCTCCAGCCACGGCAGAACTTTACAAAGTGTTCAAAGATCATAAAAATCCTTTCATGCGAGACCTTGTGAGATCATCTTACAAACACTCCTACAGAGACGAGGCCAGGAAGCTGATCGGTGAGGATTGCTTATGCACCCAGGAGTTAGACGATTGTGGCAGTGAAAACGTCGTGCGAGTGACCCTGGTTAATCAGAAGTTTCACGCGTTCTTGCTGAAAGCAATCGAACGTCTGACCGCGGCAAAGCTACAACTGGACAAATTTGGCTTCGAGTCCAACACGGCGACGTCGCAGGCGTCCACCAGCCAGCCACCGTGCGACGACGAAAAGATGCTGTCAAATAAACTCGCAATCCTGGTTAACGATATAGCAATCGCCATGGGAAAACTTGGCTATGCTACCTACAGAGGAAAAATCTACAAGAAAGATCCCAGATCCACGTTCACGTTTTCATACAAGTGCGAGACAAGGGCTTTCGTAAACACCTTGGCCACCAATGAGCAGTTTAAGTCGCGGATGCTTCCGCAGATGAAGAAAATCATTGACCTGTTGTCGGATCCTTATTGTGAGCTGTTTCGACCACTAACCGTGGATTACGATCTCATCGAAGTGAACAACGGCGCTTGCTGGTCATTGAAAGGAAGGAATTTCGTCGAGGACGCCATCGAAGAACACCAAATAGGCAAGGTATCACCCAGAGCGTTTTGCCCGTACGAGCCAAACCAAATTCCCGACGCAAAATACTTTCGCCAGATTTTGGAAAACAGTCTCACTCCTGACGACGTATGTGGCTTCTGCGAAGAGTTTGTCAAACTCCTAAACTACAATAAGAAAAAACACAAGGACAAGGTGTTGTGTCTAGTCGGAGACGCTAACAGCGGCAAAACAAGCCTGTTTTTCCCGATCCTCAGCCTCGTACATCACGGAAACGTAGCCACGGTTACCAAACAGCGTGCCTTTAATAAATCGATGATTACGCCATTCACCGAGGTCATATTCTTGGACGAGGCTACGGAATCAACCCTAGATATCGACGACTGGAAAACGTTGACACAGGGTGGTTATTCCGCACACGACGTGAAGTATCAGAGGGCAAAATCTTTCATCAACCGCTGTCCCATGTTGATAACTTGTCAGAAAAAGCTCGACTTTGGACCGTCTGATCAACCCGCCATGGACAGAAGGCTCAGCACGTTCCAGTTCAAGAGACTGGCGAACCCCACAAAACGTGCGGCTACTTGGTTGAAAAAGCACCCAATGGAATGCCTGATCTGGGCAACACGAAAAGCCCAAGAGACACAACATCGTGAAACCGACGAGGAGGACCAATCAGAAACAGACGAAGAGCGTTCGTTGTACGAAGACAGTGCCTTAAAGCAGAGCGAGAAAGAAGCACTACAGTCGGTGTCGTTGGAGGAGATAATGACCGAGAACACCGCGCCAGTTCCTGTAGAGGACCAAGACGAGCAAAGCGACTCGGAAGCTTCAGATAGCCAGTCAGATGCCAGTCACGCGGGTGACGTCTTGTACGCCCTTGAGGAACATCTCAGAGGCCTGCAGCCAGATAGCCTTCGTCACAGGCAGGTATTGCACATGCTCCAGACCGAGAGGGCCAAGAGGCACAGAGCGGAAGAGGACAGAAAGGAGCAGCACAAACGGCGCAAGACCCTGCTCAGAACTAAGGGCGTGTCCACTCAGAACGCGGAACTCATCTCCTCGAATCCCGAAGAACCGTTGCCTAGTGCAGTCACGAGGGAACTGGACCGATATGAGGAGGAGCAAAGGCAAGCCCGAGAGCATAAACGCCGAGAGGCTGCGAGAATAGCATTCGAAAACGCTTGGGTCCGGACGACGGAAATAGAGCTCAAGGAGTGCTATGACAAATTGCGAACGAGCGACGAACGTTCCGTTCGCGCCAACCTTAAGGCCTACATGCGAATGCT
>NC_090871.1:50820657-50828157 GCF_036669935.1 Montipora foliosa | reverse complement strand
GGACCTCTTGCAGCAAGGCAGCTTACTAACCTACTGTGCCATCTTTGTCCCTGATAGAAAAGAAGTCATTTTTAGGAACAATATTTCTCGAATCATCCATTAAGGTCCAATTTGTTCCGCTCGTAATTCGGAACTCGGAACAATTGGTTCCTTTTTAACACTAAAGGACCATTTTGTTCCGTATTTTTATTAAAAAAAAAAGCGTTCCCATATTATCAAAAGGAACACATTTTTAGGAACAATAGTTCTCAAATCATCCATTACGGTCCAATTTGTTCTGCTCGGGATTTATTTAAAGCTACTTAGCTACACGGAAATGAAAGAAGTCGAAACAAGGACGGAAGCTCCGGGAATCGAACTCAGGACCTCTTGCACCAAGGCAGCTTACTAACCTACTGTGCCATCTTTGTCCCTGATAGAAAAGAACTCATTTTTAGGAACAATATTTCTCGAATCATCCATTAAGGTCCAATTTGTTCCGCTCGTAATTCGGAACTCGGAACAATTGGTTCCTTTTTAACACTAAAGGACCATTTTGTTCCGTATTTTTATTAAAAAAAAAAAACGTTCCCATATTATCAAAAGGAACACATTTTTAGGAACAATAGTTCTCAAATCATCCATTTAAGGTCCAATTTGTTCCGCTCGGGATTCGGAACTCGGAACAGTTGGTTCTCATGCGATAAAAGTAAAGTAAAGTAAAGTAACGATATTTAACGTCGATAACTCGTAACAGTAATTTAGCTGACAAACCTGAGGTCGACGGTGCGCTCATTTTACTACCCCCTCTCCATCACTGCTCCGCTTTACGGGTATTTAAAGCTACTTAGCTACACGGAAAGGAAAGAAGTCGAAACAAGGATGCGAGAACCGGGGAATCGAACTCACGACCTCTTTGCACCAAGGCCGCGTACTAACCGACTGTGCCATCTTGGCCCCTGATAGAAAGGAACTCATTTTTAGGAACAATATTTCTCGAATCATCCATTAAGGTCCAATCTGTTCCGCTCGGAATTCGGAACTCGAAACAATTGGTTCCCATGTTGTAGATAGGAACACATTTTTTTTTGGAACTATACACCTTTTACTGTTCATTTACGCATTTCGAATAAACGATTGTATGGAGGTGCAATTGATTGTGCGTCTCCATGCAAATTGATTATTTTATGTCTCTAATACGCCATTG
Organism: Montipora foliosa; assembly: GCF_036669935.1. Classification (NCBI taxonomy): domain Eukaryota; kingdom Metazoa; phylum Cnidaria; class Anthozoa; order Scleractinia; family Acroporidae; genus Montipora; species Montipora foliosa. Next base: position 50,826,971 of record NC_090871.1, on the reverse strand, counting down.
ATTGTCACACTATGCAATTGATTTTCTATTAGTGTTAATGATTAACCATTGCGCGAGATTGAAAGGATATTTGTTATCTTTGATTGTCCAAAGGTGCAATGGTTCATCCGTTGATGCTATTGAATGTTAATTCACATGCAAATAGCGTTATTGAAAGTTCGTTCGCGTTATTGAAGTTCATGGAAGTGCTAATGAACGTAGTTTCGACTGTTGACGTAAATGAATGTATCTTTTGCGTAAATGAACAGCAAAAGGTGTAGTTCCCAGATCACCCATTAAGGTCCAATTTGTTCCGCTTGGGATTAGGAATTCGGAACAATTGGTTCTCTTTTTAACAATAAAGGACCATTTTGTTCCGTATCTTTATAAAAGCACGTTCCCATTTTATCAAAAGGAACACATGTTTAGGAACAATAGTTCCCAAATCACCCATTAAGGACCAATTTGTTCCGCTCGGGATTCGGAACTCGGAACAATTGGTTCCCCTTTTAGCAATGAAGGACCATTTTGTTCCCAAGTAGTATGAAAGCACGTTCCGAATTCATCAAAAGGAACACAAAAAAGAGGAACAATCTGTTCTCGCTTTTCAAGAGGGGACCGTTCCAGAACCAAGAAAAGGAATACCTTTGAAAAACAAAATGCGCTCAAAAACATCGCTAGTTAAAAAGAAAGAAGCCAAAAAGCGACTAAAAGATCACTTTGTGGCACACAATCGAATGCCGAAATTTTGCTGACGAAATACAACACTCAACTCAAAAAAGGAAACAAAATTGAAATTTGGGAAATGTTATAGATCGTTTCCCGTACTTCCCGGTTCCTTTAGTGTTTTCGTTGCAGATAGGCACGTATTATGTGCCGAAAATTTATTAGACTGAAATCAATGCTGATAAAACTCAAGTCGAACCAGGGAAGAGCCTTAGCGCCGAGAAATCCGGAAAATCCGCGTTTACCGTGCATGCCGAAAAATGATTGAAATGACATCAATGGCATCAGGGAATGACCGCTGATAATACTCAAGCCGAACCAGGGAAAAGCCTTGTGTCCGGGAAATCCGGAAAATCCGCCTTTTCCGTGCCTGCCGAAAAGTTCTTAGAATGAAATCAAATAATAATAATAATAATAGTAATAATAATAACAATAATAATAATAATTATAATGAATGAAATCAAAGGCATTAAGGAATGACCGCTGATAAAACTCAAGCCGAACCAGGGAAGCCTTGTGTCCGGGACATCCGGAAAATCCGTGTTTTCCGTGCATGCCGAAAAGTTCTTAGAATGAAATCAAATAATAATAATAATAATAATAATAATAATAATAATAATCATAATAATAATAAAGTCAAAGCCATTAAGGAATGACCGCTGATAAAACTCAAGCCGAATCACGGAAGAAGCTTGTGTCCGGGAAATCCGGAAAATCCGTCTTTTCCGTGCATGCCAAAAAAGTGATTGCACTGAAATCAATAGAATTAAGAATTCACTGCTGATAAAACTCAAGTCGAACCAGGGAAGAGCCTTCTCACCGGGAAATCCGGAAAATCCGCCTTTTCCGTGCATGCCGAAAAGTTAGTCACACCACAGGTAAACAATTTTGGTGATTACGGAAAATACGGATTTTACGGATTTCCCGGAGATATGAATATTTAATGATTAAACTTGCAGTAACGACTGACTGCTGTCTGTGACAAACTTTTACTTGACCACGGAAAATACGGATTTCACGGATTTCCCGGAGATATGAATATTTAATGATTAAACTTGCAGTAACGACTGACTGCTGTCTGTGGCAAACTTTTACTTGACCACGGAAAATACGGATTTCACGGATTTCCCGGAGATATGAATATTTAATGTTATTCCATGTTAATATATTCTAATATAATATATTACTTCTCTTTTTTTCTGTAAGTATATATATATATTTATTTATTTATATAGATACTTACAGAAAAAAAGAGAAGTAATATATTATATTAGAATATATTAAATATTCATATCTCCGGGAAATCCGTGAAATCCGTATTTTCCGTGGTCAAGTAAAAGTTTGTCACAGACAGCAGTCAGTCGTTACTGCAAGTTTAATCATTAAATATTCATATCTCCGGGAAATCCGTGAAATCCGTATTTTCCGTGGTCAAGTAAAAGTTTGTCACAGACAGCAGTCAGTCGTTACTGCAAGTTTAATCATTAAATATTCATATCTCCGGGAAATCCGTAAAATCCGTATTTTCCGTAATCACCAAAATTGTTTACCTGTGGTGTGAATAACTTTTTGGCATGCACGGAAAAGACGGATTTTCCGGATTTCCCGGTGAGAATGCTCTTCTCTGGTTCAGCTTGAGTTCTGTCAACGGTGTTTCCTTAATAACATTGATTTCAGTCCAATAACTTTTTGGCATGCACGGAAAAGGCGGATTTTCCGGATTTCCCGGGCACAAGGCTCTTCCCTGGTTCGGCTTGAGTTTTATCAGCGGTCATTCCTTAATGCCTTTGATTTCATTCATTATTAGTATGATTATTATGATTATTATTATTATTATTATTATTATTATTATTATTATTATTATTTGATTTCATTCTAAGAACTTTTCGGCAGACACGGAAAACACGGATTTTCCGGATTTCCCGGACACAAGGCTCTTCCCTGGTTCGGCTTGAGTTTTATCAGCGGTCATTCCTTAATGCCTTTGATTTCATTATTATTATTATTATTATTATTATTATTATTATTATTTGATTTCATTCTAAGAACTTTTCGGCATGCACGGAAAACACGGATTTTCCGGATTTCCCGGACACAAGCTTCGTCCCTGGTTCGGCTTGAGTTTTATCAGCGGTCATTCCTTAATGCCTTTGATTTCATTCATTATTATTATGATTATTATTATTATTATTATTATTATTATTATTATTATTATTTTTATTATTTGATTTCATTCTAAGAACTTTTCGGCATGCACGGAAAAGGCGGAGTTTCCGGATTTCCCGGACACAAGGCTCTTCCCTGGTTCGGCTTGAGCTTTATCAGCGGTCATTCCTTAATGCCTTTGATTTCATTCATTATTATTATTATTATTATTATTATTATTATTATTATTATTGGATTCCATTCTAAGAACTTTTCGGCATGCCCGGAAAACGCAGATTTTTCGGATTTCCCGGACACAAGGCTTTTCCCTGGCTCGGCTTGAGTATTATCAGCGGTCATTCCTTAATGCCTTTGATTTCATTCATTATTATTATTATTATTATTATTATTATTATTATTATTATTATTATTATTCGATTCCATTCTAAGAACTTTTCGGCATGCCCGGAAAACGCAGATTTTTCGGATTTCCCGGACACAAGGCTTTTCCCTTGTTCGGCTTGAGTATTATCAGCGATCATTCCTTAATGCCTTTGATTTCATTATTATTATTATTATTATTATTATTATTATTATTTTTGATTTCATTCTAAGAACTTTTCGGCAGGCACGGAAAACACGGATTTTCCGGATTTCCCGGACACAAGTTTCTTTCCTGGTTCGGCTTGAGTTTTATCAGCAGTCAAGCCTTCATGTTACGATTTTAGTCAAACAGCTTTCGGCGTGCACAGAAAACGCGGATTTTCCAGATCTCCCGGACACGTGGTGCTTCACTGGTTTAGCTTAATTTTTGGGCTCATCCTCGGTGTAAAAATCTGTGAAACTCACAGATGACGTAGCACAAAGGAAAACAAAAGAGCAAAAAAACATCAAACAATAACCTAACCCTACCACGAGCTAACAAAACAAAGAAAGAGTTTCACAGGTTTTTACACCGAGGTAATGAAACCCAATTTTTGCAGCAAAGAAGCAGAAATACACAAGATTTTATTCAACCAAATTTTCAACATACGCAGAAAAGGACGGTTTTTGCGGACACAGTTACTTGTTAGTGGCTTGTTAGGACGAATAGTGTAACTCATTTTAATTGATGACAGAAATTTTGCTCTTTTGCATCGATGTCGTCTTCGTTGCCAGAGATCTGATAACTTTTCAATATCCAGTAACACGTTGCTAAGATTACAAACATGTGTCACTCAGCCTGATCTCAGTGACGTGAACAAAGGAGGAAGGATTGCCATAAGCAACATCCTAAATGCATTCCTGTTAAAATTTAGTCCTAAATCACTGCACAAAATGTGTCAGGTTTCCCGGTTGTTTCTGTGAATTATTGTCAACAAAGAGAGCTATTACCCGTTTACGATAACAGCCTTGATTGCATTGTTTGTGCTTTGGATTTCCTTGATTAGATGGCGAGTTTATCTCGGAAAAGTGTTAAATCGCAAAAACCATGCTGGGTCAACAGGAGTGGCTCGACTGAGTAAACAAGCCAAGCGATCGTATCGATGTTGTGTTTCATTGACTTGATCTGTTATTTCTTTGGGTTTCCCGTGGGAAACACCATCATTGTGCGGGATTGGTAGTCAAACGTACTTAAGGTACAAAAATAGAAACGCCCCTTTTCACACCCATTCGACAGTTACATGATGTGTGACACCTATTTGACGACAAGTTGCAAGTGAACACATGACAAAGAAATAGTAAACTCTCGTGCATCGTTGATCATTATTATCACGGGCAGCGCTTTCAAATTTATGTGTCAACATTTCACTGCTTTGATCCACTATATAAGAGACGCAATCATTTTACAACATCTGAGCTACAGGAGAAAATGCAGCGCACAAGACAACCGTGCCGACAGCTAAATAGTGAAGGGATAAAGAGCGCTGCACTGTGTTATCTCTTACCAGTTATCAGCGGAAGGTGCAGCATCATAAGCGCAAAATGTATTTTTAAAGCAAAAGATAAAGATTTGGGCAGGGCGTGGACTTCTATTTGCAGCAAACGTGATTCATGCGACAATGCTATTTCAGGTCAGTATTTATTGGAATACCTTTGTTTCCGAGGAAATTTGGAAAACATTTTAAGTATCAAAAATGAAATTGAACGCATTTGACTGTGCTGTGTTTCAGGTATCCACAACGCAGCGTTTTTCTTTAGCGCCATTTCGAGCCAAGAGAAGAAACACTGTTGCATCAACGAAGAAACAGACGATGAGAGTAGTTCTTGCGATGACATTCCAAGTTCCATGACGCAACAGTGGCTCGAAGGGAACTTGACGAGTATAAACAAATCACTGTGCCCCGCAATCTCATACTGGGTCGCGTTGACTACAATAAATGGCGCCCCTGCCAGCCCAATTTCGGTTCACAAGGCCCTGCTAAATTGCGGACTGGATGTCACAGCAACCCAGGTAACGAATGTCGTATCTTTCTTTGAGAGCTCTCCTTGAGATGTGTCTAGCAATCCAATGTAAAGCGAGATAAAAAGAAAAGGAACAAGCACAATCACAGTGCTGCAGGTAGCAAAACAAATCGTGAAAATGTTCTGAGACATTGTCCCATTTAATTTGTATTCGACAGGTGCAGTTCCAGGATGGAAAGGAATCTCCAGCCACGGCAGAACTTTACAAAGTGTTCAAAGATCATAAAAATCCTTTCATGCGAGACCTTGTGAGATCATCTTACAAACACTCCTACAGAGACGAGGCCAGGAAGCTGATCGGTGAGGATTGCTTATGCACCCAGGAGTTAGACGATTGTGGCAGTGAAAACGTCGTGCGAGTGACCCTGGTTAATCAGAAGTTTCACGCGTTCTTGCTGAAAGCAATCGAACGTCTGACCGCGGCAAAGCTACAACTGGACAAATTTGGCTTCGAGTCCAACACGGCGACGTCGCAGGCGTCCACCAGCCAGCCACCGTGCGACGACGAAAAGATGCTGTCAAATAAACTCGCAATCCTGGTTAACGATATAGCAATCGCCATGGGAAAACTTGGCTATGCTACCTACAGAGGAAAAATCTACAAGAAAGATCCCAGATCCACGTTCACGTTTTCATACAAGTGCGAGACAAGGGCTTTCGTAAACACCTTGGCCACCAATGAGCAGTTTAAGTCGCGGATGCTTCCGCAGATGAAGAAAATCATTGACCTGTTGTCGGATCCTTATTGTGAGCTGTTTCGACCACTAACCGTGGATTACGATCTCATCGAAGTGAACAACGGCGCTTGCTGGTCATTGAAAGGAAGGAATTTCGTCGAGGACGCCATCGAAGAACACCAAATAGGCAAGGTATCACCCAGAGCGTTTTGCCCGTACGAGCCAAACCAAATTCCCGACGCAAAATACTTTCGCCAGATTTTGGAAAACAGTCTCACTCCTGACGACGTATGTGGCTTCTGCGAAGAGTTTGTCAAACTCCTAAACTACAATAAGAAAAAA
>NC_090871.1:50805657-50813157 GCF_036669935.1 Montipora foliosa | reverse complement strand
TGACGTAAATGAATGTATCTTTTGCGTAAATGAACAGCAAAAGGTGTAGTTCCCAGATCACCCATTAAGGTCCAATTTGTTCCGCTTGGGATTAGGAATTCGGAACAATTGGTTCTCTTTTTAACAATAAAGGACCATTTTGTTCCGTATCTTTATAAAAGCACGTTCCCATTTTATCAAAAGGAACACATGTTTAGGAACAATAGTTCCCAAATCACCCATTAAGGACCAATTTGTTCCGCTCGGGATTCGGAACTCGGAACAATTGGTTCCCCTTTTAGCAATGAAGGACCATTTTGTTCCCAAGTAGTATGAAAGCACGTTCCGAATTCATCAAAAGGAACACAAAAAAGAGGAACAATCTGTTCTCGCTTTTCAAGAGGGGACCGTTCCAGAACCAAGAAAAGGAATACCTTTGAAAAACAAAATGCGCTCAAAAACATCGCTAGTTAAAAAGAAAGAAGCCAAAAAGCGACTAAAAGATCACTTTGTGGCACACAATCGAATGCCGAAATTTTGCTGACGAAATACAACACTCAACTCAAAAAAGGAAACAAAATTGAAATTTGGGAAATGTTATAGATCGTTTCCCGTACTTCCCGGTTCCTTTAGTGTTTTCGTTGCAGATAGGCACGTATTATGTGCCGAAAATTTATTAGACTGAAATCAATGCTGATAAAACTCAAGTCGAACCAGGGAAGAGCCTTAGCGCCGAGAAATCCGGAAAATCCGCGTTTACCGTGCATGCCGAAAAATGATTGAAATGACATCAATGGCATCAGGGAATGACCGCTGATAATACTCAAGCCGAACCAGGGAAAAGCCTTGTGTCCGGGAAATCCGGAAAATCCGCCTTTTCCGTGCCTGCCGAAAAGTTCTTAGAATGAAATCAAATAATAATAATAATAATAGTAATAATAATAACAATAATAATAATAATTATAATGAATGAAATCAAAGGCATTAAGGAATGACCGCTGATAAAACTCAAGCCGAACCAGGGAAGAGCCTTGTGTCCGGGAAATCCGGAAAATCCGTGTTTTCCGTGCATGCCGAAAAGTTCTTAGAATGAAATCAAATAATAATAATAATAATAATAATAATAATAATAATCATAATAATAATAAAGTCAAAGCCATTAAGGAATGACCGCTGATAAAACTCAAGCCGAATCACGGAAGAAGCTTGTGTCCGGGAAATCCGGAAAATCCGTCTTTTCCGTGCATGCCAAAAAAGTGATTGCACTGAAATCAATAGAATTAAGAATTCACTGCTGATAAAACTCAAGTCGAACCAGGGAAGAGCCTTCTCACCGGGAAATCCGGAAAATCCGCCTTTTCCGTGCATGCCGAAAAGTTAGTCACACCACAGGTAAACAATTTTGGTGATTACGGAAAATACGGATTTTACGGATTTCCCGGAGATATGAATATTTAATGATTAAACTTGCAGTAACGACTGACTGCTGTCTGTGACAAACTTTTACTTGACCACGGAAAATACGGATTTCACGGATTTCCCGGAGATATGAATATTTAATGATTAAACTTGCAGTAACGACTGACTGCTGTCTGTGGCAAACTTTTACTTGACCACGGAAAATACGGATTTCACGGATTTCCCGGAGATATGAATATTTAATGTTATTCCATGTTAATATATTCTAATATAATATATTACTTCTCTTTTTTTCTGTAAGTATATATATATATATATTTATTTATATAGATACTTACAGAAAAAAAGAGAAGTAATATATTATATTAGAATATATTAAATATTCATATCTCCGGGAAATCCGTGAAATCCGTATTTTCCGTGGTCAAGTAAAAGTTTGTCACAGACAGCAGTCAGTCGTTACTGCAAGTTTAATCATTAAATATTCATATCTCCGGGAAATCCGTGAAATCCGTATTTTCCGTGGTCAAGTAAAAGTTTGTCACAGACAGCAGTCAGTCGTTACTGCAAGTTTAATCATTAAATATTCATATCTCCGGGAAATCCGTAAAATCCGTATTTTCCGTAATCACCAAAATTGTTTACCTGTGGTGTGAATAACTTTTTGGCATGCACGGAAAAGACGGATTTTCCGGATTTCCGGTGAGAATGCTCTTCTCTGGTTCAGCTTGAGTTCTGTCAACGGTGTTTCCTTAATAACATTGATTTCAGTCCAATAACTTTTTGGCATGCACGGAAAAGGCGGATTTTCCGGATTTCCCGGGCACAAGGCTCTTCCCTGGTTCGGCTTGAGTTTTATCAGCGGTCATTCCTTAATGCCTTTGATTTCATTCATTATTAGTATGATTATTATGATTATTATTATTATTATTATTATTATTATTATTATTATTATTTGATTTCATTCTAAGAACTTTTCGGCAGACACGGAAAACACGGATTTTCCGGATTTCCCGGACACAAGGCTCTTCCCTGGTTCGGCTTGAGTTTTATCAGCGGTCATTCCTTAATGCCTTTGATTTCATTATTATTATTATTATTATTATTATTATTATTATTTGATTTCATTCTAAGAACTTTTCGGCATGCACGGAAAACACGGATTTTCCGGATTTCCCGGACACAAGCTTCGTCCCTGGTTCGGCTTGAGTTTTATCAGCGGTCATTCCTTAATGCCTTTGATTTCATTCATTATTATTATGATTATTATTATTATTATTATTATTATTATTATTATTATTATTTTTATTATTTGATTTCATTCTAAGAACTTTTCGGCATGCACGGAAAAGGCGGAGTTTCCGGATTTCCCGGACACAAGGCTCTTCCCTGGTTCGGCTTGAGCTTTATCAGCGGTCATTCCTTAATGCCTTTGATTTCATTCATTATTATTATTATTATTATTATTATTATTATTATTATTATTGGATTCCATTCTAAGAACTTTTCGGCATGCCCGGAAAACGCAGATTTTTCGGATTTCCCGGACACAAGGCTTTTCCCTGGCTCGGCTTGAGTATTATCAGCGGTCATTCCTTAATGCCTTTGATTTCATTCATTATTATTATTATTATTATTATTATTATTATTATTATTATTATTATTATTATTCGATTCCATTCTAAGAACTTTTCGGCATGCCCGGAAAACGCAGATTTTTCGGATTTCCCGGACACAAGGCTTTTCCCTTGTTCGGCTTGAGTATTATCAGCGATCATTCCTTAATGCCTTTGATTTCATTATTATTATTATTATTATTATTATTATTATTATTTTTTGATTTCATTCTAAGAACTTTTCGGCAGGCACGGAAAACACGGATTTTCCGGATTTCCCGGACACAAGTTTCTTTCCTGGTTCGGCTTGAGTTTTATCAGCAGTCAAGCCTTCATGTTACGATTTTAGTCAAACAGCTTTCGGCGTGCACAGAAAACGCGGATTTTCCAGATCTCCCGGACACGTGGTGCTTCACTGGTTTAGCTTAATTTTTGGGCTCATCCTCGGTGTAAAAATCTGTGAAACTCACAGATGACGTAGCACAAAGGAAAACAAAAGAGCAAAAAAACATCAAACAATAACCTAACCCTACCACGAGCTAACAAAACAAAGAAAGAGTTTCACAGGTTTTTACACCGAGGTAATGAAACCCAATTTTTGCAGCAAAGAAGCAGAAATACACAAGATTTTATTCAACCAAATTTTCAACATACGCAGAAAAGGACGGTTTTTGCGGACACAGTTACTTGTTAGTGGCTTGTTAGGACGAATAGTGTAACTCATTTTAATTGATGACAGAAATTTTGCTCTTTTGCATCGATGTCGTCTTCGTTGCCAGAGATCTGATAACTTTTCAATATCCAGTAACACGTTGCTAAGATTACAAACATGTGTCACTCAGCCTGATCTCAGTGACGTGAACAAAGGAGGAAGGATTGCCATAAGCAACATCCTAAATGCATTCCTGTTAAAATTTAGTCCTAAATCACTGCACAAAATGTGTCAGGTTTCCCGGTTGTTTCTGTGAATTATTGTCAACAAAGAGAGCTATTACCCGTTTACGATAACAGCCTTGATTGCATTGTTTGTGCTTTGGATTTCCTTGATTAGATGGCGAGTTTATCTCGGAAAAGTGTTAAATCGCAAAAACCATGCTGGGTCAACAGGAGTGGCTCGACTGAGTAAACAAGCCAAGCGATCGTATCGATGTTGTGTTTCATTGACTTGATCTGTTATTTCTTTGGGTTTCCCGTGGGAAACACCATCATTGTGCGGGATTGGTAGTCAAACGTACTTAAGGTACAAAAATAGAAACGCCCCTTTTCACACCCATTCGACAGTTACATGATGTGTGACACCTATTTGACGACAAGTTGCAAGTGAACACATGACAAAGAAATAGTAAACTCTCGTGCATCGTTGATCATTATTATCACGGGCAGCGCTTTCAAATTTATGTGTCAACATTTCACTGCTTTGATCCACTATATAAGAGACGCAATCATTTTACAACATCTGAGCTACAGGAGAAAATGCAGCGCACAAGACAACCGTGCCGACAGCTAAATAGTGAAGGGATAAAGAGCGCTGCACTGTGTTATCTCTTACCAGTTATCAGCGGAAGGTGCAGCATCATAAGCGCAAAATGTATTTTTAAAGCAAAAGATAAAGATTTGGGCAGGGCGTGGACTTCTATTTGCAGCAAACGTGATTCATGCGACAATGCTATTTCAGGTCAGTATTTATTGGAATACCTTTGTTTCCGAGGAAATTTGGAAAACATTTTAAGTATCAAAAATGAAATTGAACGCATTTGACTGTGCTGTGTTTCAGGTATCCACAACGCAGCGTTTTTCTTTAGCGCCATTTCGAGCCAAGAGAAGAAACACTGTTGCATCAACGAAGAAACAGACGATGAGAGTAGTTCTTGCGATGACATTCCAAGTTCCATGACGCAACAGTGGCTCGAAGGGAACTTGACGAGTATAAACAAATCACTGTGCCCCGCAATCTCATACTGGGTCGCGTTGACTACAATAAATGGCGCCCCTGCCAGCCCAATTTCGGTTCACAAGGCCCTGCTAAATTGCGGACTGGATGTCACAGCAACCCAGGTAACGAATGTCGTATCTTTCTTTGAGAGCTCTCCTTGAGATGTGTCTAGCAATCCAATGTAAAGCGAGATAAAAAGAAAAGGAACAAGCACAATCACAGTGCTGCAGGTAGCAAAACAAATCGTGAAAATGTTCTGAGACATTGTCCCATTTAATTTGTATTCGACAGGTGCAGTTCCAGGATGGAAAGGAATCTCCAGCCACGGCAGAACTTTACAAAGTGTTCAAAGATCATAAAAATCCTTTCATGCGAGACCTTGTGAGATCATCTTACAAACACTCCTACAGAGACGAGGCCAGGAAGCTGATCGGTGAGGATTGCTTATGCACCCAGGAGTTAGACGATTGTGGCAGTGAAAACGTCGTGCGAGTGACCCTGGTTAATCAGAAGTTTCACGCGTTCTTGCTGAAAGCAATCGAACGTCTGACCGCGGCAAAGCTACAACTGGACAAATTTGGCTTCGAGTCCAACACGGCGACGTCGCAGGCGTCCACCAGCCAGCCACCGTGCGACGACGAAAAGATGCTGTCAAATAAACTCGCAATCCTGGTTAACGATATAGCAATCGCCATGGGAAAACTTGGCTATGCTACCTACAGAGGAAAAATCTACAAGAAAGATCCCAGATCCACGTTCACGTTTTCATACAAGTGCGAGACAAGGGCTTTCGTAAACACCTTGGCCACCAATGAGCAGTTTAAGTCGCGGATGCTTCCGCAGATGAAGAAAATCATTGACCTGTTGTCGGATCCTTATTGTGAGCTGTTTCGACCACTAACCGTGGATTACGATCTCATCGAAGTGAACAACGGCGCTTGCTGGTCATTGAAAGGAAGGAATTTCGTCGAGGACGCCATCGAAGAACACCAAATAGGCAAGGTATCACCCAGAGCGTTTTGCCCGTACGAGCCAAACCAAATTCCCGACGCAAAATACTTTCGCCAGATTTTGGAAAACAGTCTCACTCCTGACGACGTATGTGGCTTCTGCGAAGAGTTTGTCAAACTCCTAAACTACAATAAGAAAAAACACAAGGACAAGGTGTTGTGTCTAGTCGGAGACGCTAACAGCGGCAAAACAAGCCTGTTTTTCCCGATCCTCAGCCTCGTACATCACGGAAACGTAGCCACGGTTACCAAACAGCGTGCCTTTAATAAATCGATGATTACGCCATTCACCGAGGTCATATTCTTGGACGAGGCTACGGAATCAACCCTAGATATCGACGACTGGAAAACGTTGACACAGGGTGGTTATTCCGCACACGACGTGAAGTATCAGAGGGCAAAATCTTTCATCAACCGCTGTCCCATGTTGATAACTTGTCAGAAAAAGCTCGACTTTGGACCGTCTGATCAACCCGCCATGGACAGAAGGCTCAGCACGTTCCAGTTCAAGAGACTGGCGAACCCCACAAAACGTGCGGCTACTTGGTTGAAAAAGCACCCAATGGAATGCCTGATCTGGGCAACACGAAAAGCCCAAGAGACACAACATCGTGAAACCGACGAGGAGGACCAATCAGAAACAGACGAAGAGCGTTCGTTGTACGAAGACAGTGCCTTAAAGCAGAGCGAGAAAGAAGCACTACAGTCGGTGTCGTTGGAGGAGATAATGACCGAGAACACCGCGCCAGTTCCTGTAGAGGACCAAGACGAGCAAAGCGACTCGGAAGCTTCAGATAGCCAGTCAGATGCCAGTCACGCGGGTGACGTCTTGTACGCCCTTGAGGAACATCTCAGAGGCCTGCAGCCAGATAGCCTTCGTCACAGGCAGGTATTGCACATGCTCCAGACCGAGAGGGCCAAGAGGCACAGAGCGGAAGAGGACAGAAAGGAGCAGCACAAACGGCGCAAGACCCTGCTCAGAACTAAGGGCGTGTCCACTCAGAACGCGGAACTCATCTCCTCGAATCCCGAAGAACCGTTGCCTAGTGCAGTCACGAGGGAACTGGACCGATATGAGGAGGAGCAAAGGCAAGCCTGAGAGCATAAACGCCGAGAGGCTGCGAGAATAGCATTCGAAAACGCTTGGGTCCGGACGACGGAAATAGAGCTCAAGGAGTGCTATGACAAATTGCGAACGAGCGACGAACGTTCCGTTCGCGCCAACCTTAAGGCCTACATGCGAATGCTGTCCGAAAATCTCAAAGATCATCATATGTCGCTGGGCACGTATGGCACCGCCGAGGCCTTGGCCGAGCGGAAGCGAATATGCACGGCACTCGGCCTGTTGAGTGAGAACAAGCAACACCTCGTCACGAATGTCTGGGAAAGGTTGCCGGTCATCAGTCCTGAGGAAGACACAGCTCCCGAGCAAGGTGTTGGCCAAGATCTCCAAGACGAGAACGAAGACGAGGACGAGGAAGCCATATTCATAACTCCCGTCCCAAGTACTCGGGCAGATTGCAGCAGGAACCGGAAGAGACAC
>NC_090871.1:50793157-50800657 GCF_036669935.1 Montipora foliosa | reverse complement strand
ACACATTTTTAGGAACAATAGTTCTCAAATCATCCATTTAAGGTCCAATTTGTTCCGCTCGGGATTCGGAACTCGGAACAGTTGGTTCTCATGCGATAAAAGTAAAGTAAAGTAAAGTAACGATATTTAACGTCGATAACTCGTAACAGTAATTTAGCTGACAAACCTGAGGTCGACGGTGCGCTCATTTTACTACCCCCTCTCCATCACTGCTCCGCTTTACGGGTATTTAAAGCTACTTAGCTACACGGAAAGGAAAGAAGTCGAAACAAGGATGCGAGAACCGGGGAATCGAACTCACGACCTCTTTGCACCAAGGCCGCGTACTAACCGACTGTGCCATCTTGGCCCCTGATAGAAAGGAACTCATTTTTAGGAACAATATTTCTCGAATCATCCATTAAGGTCCAATCTGTTCCGCTCGGAATTCGGAACTCGAAACAATTGGTTCCCATGTTGTAGATAGGAACACATTTTTTTTTGGAACTATACACCTTTTACTGTTCATTTACGCATTTCGAATAAACGATTGTATGGAGGTGCAATTGATTGTGCGTCTCCATGCAAATTGATTATTTTATGTCTCTAATACGCCATTGATTGTCACACTATGCAATTGATTTTCTATTAGTGTTAATGATTAACCATTGCGCGAGATTGAAAGGATATTTGTTATCTTTGATTGTCCAAAGGTGCAATGGTTCATCCGTTGATGCTATTGAATGTTAATTCACATGCAAATAGCGTTATTGAAAGTTCGTTCGCGTTATTGAAGTTCATGGAAGTGCTAATGAACGTAGTTTCGACTGTTGACGTAAATGAATGTATCTTTTGCGTAAATGAACAGCAAAAGGTGTAGTTCCCAGATCACCCATTAAGGTCCAATTTGTTCCGCTTGGGATTAGGAATTCGGAACAATTGGTTCTCTTTTTAACAATAAAGGACCATTTTGTTCCGTATCTTTATAAAAGCACGTTCCCATTTTATCAAAAGGAACACATGTTTAGGAACAATAGTTCCCAAATCACCCATTAAGGACCAATTTGTTCCGCTCGGGATTCGGAACTCGGAACAATTGGTTCCCCTTTTAGCAATGAAGGACCATTTTGTTCCCAAGTAGTATGAAAGCACGTTCCGAATTCATCAAAAGGAACACAAAAAAGAGGAACAATCTGTTCTCGCTTTTCAAGAGGGGACCGTTCCAGAACCAAGAAAAGGAACACCTTTGAAAAACAAAATGCGCTCAAAAACATCGCTAGTTAAAAAGAAAGAAGCCAAAAAGCGACGAAGAGATCACTTTGTGGAACACAATCGAATGCCGAAATTTTGCTGACGAAATACAACACTCAACTCAAAAAAGGAAACAAAATTGAAATTTGGGAAATGTTATAGAAGAATTGATTTTCACACGACTACTTTAAGGTCGCAAATCGCAATTTTCGTCTTTATGAAATGGAAGTATAATGTAATCATTCTTGCAAGGAACTTTCAATTTGTCATGATAAGGAATTTGCAATCAATGATAGGCGGGAATACCATAACTTACGTCAAATTTGCAATCAATATTATGAAATTAGCCATACTACTAATCCGTACTATTACGACATTCAATACTTGGTTAAGAGAACACACAAAATATGAAAGCAAATACGGAAAGAACGGGAGGTTTTCAATAAAAGAAATTGTTTACAACGTGATGTAAAGCTCGATAACTGACTTAGCTTGTCATCGCTTGTGACTCATCTATTCATGCGTCCAGCCAAATAAAGGACATTGGATTGATGAGTTTGCACGCGCCTTATTATGCAAGGATACAGTTCTTAGTCAATGCAGGAAGAAGCCAAAATACTAGAAAATGGTGAACTTGAGGAATAATAAATCCCTTAGTAAAAGGTTTAACATATAATACGCGAGGACATTTGGCTCCTTGCGCGTATTTTATCCGCGCCTATTATCAAAGAGTGAGTGAATGAGATAAGAGTGTTTTTCTATCACTTATTAGAACATTAAGTGCCAATTTTAGCTACAATTGTAGCTGCTATTTCCTGTTAACAAAAATCCAGTTTTATCATCGTTGATCATTAGTCTATCCTTTATCCTCCATCTATTCATAATGCTAAAAGCTTCATTCTTTTTGCTGCAAACGTCATCCTAAGGCCAAGTTCAGATGGTCGTGGCTTTATTTTCGCGTTATCAAAATCTTATTCTTTTCACCGATCGAGCGGTTTCCCTTAATTTTCGTATCATTTCGTCTCGCTCTTATCAATCATTTCTCTTAGCTCATTCAATTTCTGTTGCTATTCGATTCTTTAGTCTGTAGGTTTAGTTCAGCCGTCAAGGTAAGCATATTTATTTTACTTACTTCGTCGCTTTCACTATGTCGTTATTATTTAGGTTTAACCAACTCACCATCTTTCTGTCTTCGTATATATGACAGTGCCAGGCTTCAGTTCGCTCCGTTTATGGCCGCTTTATCTATTCCTTTGAAACCAGAGCCGCCTCCTTTTCTCCTGTTCCTAGTTTTAGTATTTGTTTGTATACAAGCCGTGTATTTATTTCTCTTTCTTGATTACTGATGAATGGATGAATGTGGAGTGATAAAAGTGCCTCATTAATGATATTGCCGGATTCAGATTCCTTTATCAACGGCAAGGAGAATAAAAAAGATTGTGAAGTATTATTATCTGGGGCCGTAGATTGGCATGTTATGGAATACTAGAGTGCCTGTGATACCAGCCAGTTTTTGAT
The DNA here is from genome assembly GCF_036669935.1 of Montipora foliosa. NCBI lineage: Eukaryota > Metazoa > Cnidaria > Anthozoa > Scleractinia > Acroporidae > Montipora > Montipora foliosa. Next base: position 50,797,909 of record NC_090871.1, on the reverse strand, counting down.
GGTGCTCTGAGAATGGTGATTAATAACTTGGCAAACAGTTTGGAAAATAAATTGGACTGACAGTGAACATTGGGCTTTTAGCGCAGGCTGCACTTCTCGGTACTGATAGAATTCTGTGGCAAATAAACAAGAAACCACTTGAAGCTTGAGGCTGTTTTAAAATGGAGTATTTCCAAAGTAGACATGGTAGCGATAACGATAACGATATCGATGGCGATAACGACGACAATGAAAATGAGAAAGCGAATGCTAATGCTAATGAAAATGATAATGGTGATGACAATAACGATTCCTGATAAACCGTTAGGAAAATGCGACTTAATAGATCGGTGTGAAAAAATGATATAAATTTATTCACCTTGTATAATTAAAATTGTTGACAAAATTGGTGGGTTGTACTCATTGCATTGCTTCAGGAGCTTATCAAAGGGAGACTCTATATCTTCACTAATTCCTCGAGTAAACCATTTCTCTGTTTCGATTGGCATTTACGAAAGAGGACCCGCTGAATCTCCCCAGGGAGGTGTTAAATAAACAAATCTACTCGGGAATGGGTTGACAAAGCCAAGTATGGGGGATAGAAGGCCCCCTTCACGAGTTCCTTGTTACGTGTTATAACAATAATTTACAATTCATAAGTGCTTCGGTGGTAGTGGCTTACTTCCATGGTTTGAGTATTGGAAAAAAAACGGTTTTAAGCATTTAAAAACACTGTTAGACACGGCTGCATTGTTAATTAAGTGAAAGAAGCAAAGCCAATTGTACATATTGAAAATGTTTCAGTAATACAGTTATAAAGGTTACAAAGAAAATTCTGTTAGGTGGGCTTTGTAAATATGTATGGAATGGCAAAAGAAAAAACAAAAAACAAAGAATGTTAATATTTTATCGTTCTTGTGCAGAATGTGGAAAATCTCATAAATCTAGATTTGTTGAGGAGCAGGGAAATTGAAATAGCCCCTGTAAATTGGGGATATTGAATTACTGCTGTTGTAGAAAAACAGCTACGAATGGAAAATGAATGGTGTGATGTTTTTGGCCCTTTCAAAATGCGCGCCAAACAAAACAAATGCTGGCCGAAAGGAAGAAAGAAGGAAGAAAGGAAAAAATGAAAGGGAAAGCTTGGCGGTCATATGCGTTCGCTGCGCTCGGTCCGTACGCCATGACCGAGAGCCAAATATTTTCCCGTCCGGCCCGACCTAACTCAGTCAATAATTACATAATATTTCTGGTGTAGAATGTGGAAAATCTCATAAATCTAGATTTGTTGAGGAACAGGGAAACTGAAATAGCCCCCGTAAATTGGGGATGATGAATTACTGCTTATGTTAAAAAAACAGCTACGAAGGTTTCAGAAATAAGAATTCCTTTGACTGGACAAGTTTCTTAATTAAAGATACCAGACTGAGTGAGGACATTGCAAAATCTGCATTTAGTGGTGCAGATAAAGAAGTGTTCGTTGACCAAAATTACCAAATGGAAACAGGAAACAATTGTAGAATTGGGAATTTATGTGATAAAGATGAGAGGGTCGACTTACACAAAGCAGGTGGCCAGTTACCTAAACCTAAAAGAGGTTTTACCTCAAGCGGTCATAAATATACATGATTTCAAAGTGCGTTGGATAAAGATTTAAAACATAATAAGGAGACTAGTAATATTGGAAATATATAAAAAACCAAAAGGGCAAACAGATGAGGTGCCAATGCAGCATCATTTGGATTAGGAATTAAAAAAAGAAAAAGACAAAAAATACATCAAAAAGGCGGATGAAAAAAAAAAAGGTGGAAGCTTCAGATATGTCGAGAAATGCAAGTAATTAGATGCAGGTGGATTTCAATAAGCGTCACAAAGTGCCCTCTAACTTCCTTTTTTCCCGACCTTCGACATCATTCGTGTTTCAGAATAACCTGAGTAAATTTTCGCTGAGTATGTGTTGCTGGCCCTCTAGAATCCCTACCCATTTATAGTCTATTTCTTGGCCAATTATAGACCCCATCTTAGTCACTTTAAGTTGGTGATTAACGGAACCAACAAAAGTGCAAAACGATAGGTCGCCAATCCTTGTTTTGGCTGTAACTCGTGGACGCACATGTATCTCATCGAGGGAAGAATTCTGCTTCCCCTTGTTCACGACGGGTTCATACAGTTTATATTTGGTAGCGAGAACACTTCTCCAAGAAGTTCTCAAATCTTGAAATATATTGCGTTTTCCTCCTAACGGTGAGGTCCTCTGTGTCGATGACGAAGTGCTCGCAGATATCCTTCAGCATGGTATTAGCAAAAATGAGAGCTTGGACTTGGACATCGGTGACAAAGATTAAATTTCGTAGCCAATCGGATGGTTCGGTTGTACACGAACCATAACGTGATCCCTTAGCTCACCGAACGCCGTATCGGTTATTACTGCTTCACCATTCTCCTCGTCCTCATCAGAAATTATCGGCGCATGGAAGTGGACGCTCAGGCTCCGCCTGGCATCTCAACGCGAAAAGATGCTCATTATTTGTTTAGCTGTGAGGAATTCCACACTAGAGAATATAGGCGTGCCGGTCCTATCTCCAGCTGTAATCCGATTGACCTCACGTCTTGCGCTGGATTCGCCCATTTGTTTGTCGAGTACTTTCTTTGCTAGTCCGAGAATCTTGCTCTACTTGTCTGAGCCAGTTTGAAATCCTAGCCCATCTGCAATCGCGACTGTGGAGCTGGAGCATCCGTACTTGTGTTGTCCTTTCCAAACTGACACAATTGTGAACTGGCCTTCAAGTCTCGTTGCATATTCAACGGGACAGCTTTGTCGAGCATGGTTGCACTTTCCAGCCCACGGACGTGCTTGCCGCAACCAAGTGCCTCTGCAATGCCAAAAACCTCGAATACAGTACGATTTCCTGCAGCCTTCCTCGGCACATGGGCATAGCTCACTACATTCATTAAGTAGACTAGTAGGTGGGGGTTCCGTCCCTCGCGCATTGGAAAGCAATTGAAGTCGTTGCTGTTCTGGAATTGACACTAGAGAACTGGTCGCACACCTCCTTGCCTGCAGAACCAGTACATGTCCGTACTATCTGAAAATTGGCGGGAATATTTGTCTTTGATAGCGGAATCTTCTTTCCGGCTGGCCCTATTTTGTGTGCTTTCCATAGGCGAATGTATGTGCTGCCATTTTCTATGTTTGCCACGGTGTTCACTCCATCGATTTTTCCTTGCGCTGCAGAACTGGGCGAGACTACACTGTTGCAGAGGGAGACGCTAAGACCTGGTACACCCCCCGAGGATTGGATGCTCTGTACATGTTTCCACATTTATACTCAAATGTGGGCGTTGAATTTGAACAGGACAGCTGGTCTCACAAAAAAACAGAGCTCTCAAGTCTCACTCATTGAGCGTGAGTCTCACACACTTCGATGCAATCCCAAGCTCTCACGCCGACACGAGCATTTCTTACGCATTGGGACTTTTCTCGTAGGTAACTCTACTACGTACGTGTTCATGAATTCAGAATTCGTTCCTTCACTGGCACTAATAAACTTCGGCCAATGTTCAAACTGTTCGTGTATGAGCAATTTTCTTGTTTCTTCAGGACTTTCACCCGTTAATATAGGAGGAATAGGCCAATATGTGAATTTCTAGCGATTTGAGAAGTGCAAATTTCAAAACTCTCCAGGGGAGCATGCATTTCCCGGACCCCCTTAGAATTTTTTGGCGCCTCAGTCACAACAACTACACAACACTTGCGTCTTTGCTGCAATCTCCAGCAAGCATCTTCCTCTTTGGAAACTTTAAGACTTGAGAGCTCTGAGAAGATGAATTTGCTGCACCTTGAAGTTTTTGGCTTCCCATGCACTCATTTTCAGCCAGAGTCAATCGTTAATTGCCTGGTCACGCAATGAGAGGTACCATAGTTTGGTTTATTTACATACCGTCGCCGTTCAGCAAATACACTGCTTGCTACAAAGGATCCAAATTGCTCTAGAAGGTTTTCCTGCCTGATCTACTTTTTCTCAGGTAACGCTCTGCTTTACAAAGACTGGAAAAAGAATTATTCCTTGATGTCATTCTGATTTTGCAGTGACGGGAAAACCTGGCAAGTCTACACGCAGTCGCCATTCTCCGAGCTACAAGATCCCAAGAACAGAAAATACCCATTGAATGGATTCTTCCTTTGCGGACGAGTTGAATTTCATTAAAACCAGTCCATATTTAAAGATTCTTGTCAGTTTTTGCCTTCAAACAAGCTCAAATCAAGGGGTAAAAATAGCGTGACTTGCACGTGTCAGTTGATCCGCAAGTGAATCTCAAAATAATCGATCTATTTTTGGAGCGTTTGCAAAAGAGCCCAGACTAATTTTCAGACAATGTTTAAATTGTCACAGCCGCCCCAAGCTCAGTGTGAGCATGGCCGACAAAAATATAAGGATTTGTATGGGAATCCCGATAAAAAAGCTTAAGAAGATAATTATATGTAAAAATTCTCAAGTAAAATGCCTAACCTTATTGCCATCGTGGGTAGCTTCCTTCCTGTGTGGTTAGTTTCCAGATCCAACGCGATTTGAGCCAGTTCTCAATTTAGCGGTTGTCAAACGGTATAAAATCCCAAGGCTGGAGACTTAATTCTCAGGTGCCACCAATTTGAGTGAAATATTCTTGGATAAAATGTTCCCACGGTCACAATTCCACATCACAATCAATAGACCTTTTCGGCTTGTACATTTTGTTTTCCCAATACAGATCATGTGATAATACTCAGGAGGT
>NC_090871.1:50780657-50783157 GCF_036669935.1 Montipora foliosa | reverse complement strand
CACTACGTGACACGGACAGTTTTGCCCATATGTTAGAGTGGACTTGAGTCAGAGCCATGCCTGTTGTTTTTTTTTTTCCCGGATATATTGGTCTGCACTCCGTGACAACGGTCAATGTGGTTGTGTTACATTTGGTTAGCCATGATGAAAGACATGAAGGTCATGTCAGTTTCCTTTTAAATGGAAGTTCCTCGCGTCTATTTCGAACTTTCCATTCCTTCACACTTTGGAACAAAGACTGAACTCGCTCGAAAGGTTGGAATGAGAGGCACATTATTTCAATATTATTGCATGCGTGAGATTATGAATTCCGGGGGCTAAGGTCATTCCAATGCGACAACACATTTTATTATTTATATAACTATGTTCATGACTTGTTCTCAGATTGAGTCACTTAACAACAGAAATCAATTTGGAGATCTTCACTAGTTAACTAACGAACATGAAAAAATAACATACCTCTTTGACAAAGGACAAAAATTATCAATGCAAACAATACGATATGTTTCTCGCAGTGTTTCGCGCCAAAATTCAAGGCTCTTTCTATCAGCGGCGTGGTTGCATGGCAGAAAAGTTTCCCATATTTACCTTTCTTAAAACTCAGATATCAAACATTTTCACTGGCTCGCCGGACACGGGCCATCACGGTCAAGGAAAGCGTCAGCAATAAAGCGAGCTGAAAACATTTTTGGACCCTGAGAAGAAAATGGCGGACAAAAACCGTTTTGGATCAGAATTGACGCAAGCAAAAATCGATGCTTTAGTCGACAATTCATGAAAGAGTTGTTGATCCTGGAGTTTTTAATAAAAGAATCATTCTACTCGGTATTGCTGGATATAAAATTATTATAATCGACTCGGAGCTACTCGTCTCATTGGTTATCTATCACTACATATCTAGCGCGCCCTCTAGGAAGCTTTGGCAACGACGTCGGGAACGGCAACAAGAACGTCATCTCAAAACATAAATTCTCATTGTAATCACTTCACGCCTATTCCAAGTTTTTTAATATGACAAAGGTGTGGCTTAATTTAGGAGAGAAATTTAAAATTTATCGTCAAGTGCTGACGTTTTCATAAAACCTTAAATTGAGCTATTTCAGGTTGTTGTTTTGCTGACGACGGCAAAGAAATGAACAAAAGTTAAAAACGCGCGTGAAGAGCGTGCAAAGCCATTGTTTTTGCCTACTAAATATGCAAATTTGTGACGTTCTCGTAGCCGTACAAAGTTGTCTTTGCTAAAGCTTTCTATTATTTAATATACCCCGCGTGGTTGATTTTGGAAGTTCTCAGTGATAAGCTGAACTCTCCGCACTAACACATCGCGCACAATGACCCTATTTTCGGAAATATAAATATAACGAAAAGAAAGGGGTCGATTTTGGCAGTTTGCCGTGATAAGCTATACACTTCACAATAACACATCGAATAATGATCCCGATTTTCCAATATTTATCAAATAACGACAACGAAAAAAGGGTCAATTTCGGTAGTTTGCCGTGATAAGCTATACACCCCATACTAACACAGCGAATAATGACCCCGATTTCCAATTTTTAGAAATTAACGACAAAAAAAGGGATTTCGTTGCCGTGATAACCTATACACCCCATACTAATACATCGAATAATTACCCCGATTTTCCGATATTTAGATATTAACGACAAAAAAGGGGGAAATTTTAGCACTTTGCCCTGATAAGCTATACACTATACACTAACACATCGAATAATCACCCCGATTTTCCGATATTTAAAAAATAACGACAAAAAAAGGGTCAATTTCGGTAGTTTGCAGTGATAAGCTATACACCCCATACTAACACATCGAATAATGACCCCGATTTTCCGATATTTAAAAAATAACGACAAAAAAGGGTCAATTTCGGTAGTTTGCAGTGATAAGCTATACACCCCATACTAACACATCGAATAATGACCCCGATTTTCCGATATTTAAAAAATAACGACAAAAAAAGGGTCAATTTCGGTAGTTTGCCGTGATACGCTATACACTACATACAACACATTGAAAAATCACCCCGATTTTCCGATATTTAGAAAACAACGACAAAAAGGGTCAATTTCAGCACTTTGCCGTGATAAGCTATACACCCCATACTAACACATCGAATAATGACCCCGATTTTCCGATATTTAGAAATTATCGACAAAAAAGGGGTCAATTTCAGCACTTTGCCCTGATAAGCTATACACTATAAACTAGCACATCGAAAAATCACCCCGATTTTCCGATATTTAGAAAATAACGACAAAAAAAGGGGTCAATTTCGGTAGTTTGCAGTGATAAGCTATACACCCCATACTAACACATCGAATAATGACACCGATTTTCCGATATTTAGAAATTAAGGACAAAATAAGGGGTCAATTTCAGTAGTTTGCCGTGATAAGCTATACACCCCATACTAACACATCGAATAATGACCATTTAGAAATTAACGACAAAAAAGGGGTCGATTTGGGTAGTTTGCAGTGAT
>NC_090871.1:50763157-50765657 GCF_036669935.1 Montipora foliosa | reverse complement strand
GGGGAAATATTGGCACGATATAAACCCATTATTGGGTAATATTTGCAACAGGAATATCCCATACTTGGGATTTGAGTGGAAATGCAAGAACCCAATACTGGGGAAACATTGGCTCAATCTAAACTCATTATTGGTTTATATTTGGGACACGAAGATCCCATACTTGGGTTATGGATGGGAATTTAGTGGGAGTGGTAGCATTTTCCCAGTTATGGGTTTTCCCAATTTCATCCTATTAAAAACCCTATTATTTCCCTTTTTAATCCCAAAATGGAAAATCTGGAATTTTTCCTGTGAGAGCATCTAAATTCCTCGCTCAGTCCATCCAATTTCCTCGCTCAGTTGCAAAATGAACATTCCTCTTTCAAAAGGAATTTTTTCTCGAACCCATTGATCATCAAAAAGAGCCGGCTTCGAACAGAGAAAGTAAATAAATTGAGCATCTCACAGCAATGTAAGAAGAAGCAACTGGAACTCTTAAACGAAGTTGACTCTGCAGCCTGTCTATCAATGGCGTCCATGTTGATTACAACAGAGATGTGTTTCCCTTGAAGTCTTGAGGCAACTGACTGAAAAATAAAAATTTCCCATGACGCCTTGCACGCTGCTAAAGGTAAAGGTAAAGTAACTTACTTTAACGTCGGTAGTTCCTTCAGCTACGAGGCTGGTATCAATGGAAGCCAACGGTGCGCCCTTTACCCCCCTCCCTCTGTCAGTGCTCCGTTTTACAGGTATTTAAAGCTATAGCTACACGGATCAGAGGAAAGTCGAAAAGACCGGGGACCTCTCGCTCCGAAAGCTGCGCACTAGCCAACTGAGCCACGACTGCTCAGTTGGCTAGTGCTGTCCAACCTCCTCTAATTCCGAAGCTTGTTTCCCAGCACACAAGGGGCCGTTGCACGTTTCAACCCTTATTAACCTGCGATCAGGCCCATTTTTAGCTTCGCCCATATGTTCTCTTATGTCGTCGCTCGCTAAAATTGGGCCTGACCAAAAGTCTCTCAAGAATTCCGGAACGGTCGGCCAAAATTTGGCCGACCAAACTCGTAATCTGATTGGCTGTTGAAACGCCGGAAGTGAAAATGCCATCGTGATTGCGCGGAGCTCTCGCGAAGTCCTCGAGACTAATCCGCCATAAGTGTACGAAAAAATTTGCTCCCTTTTGTTCTTACAATGCCGTGGACGGTGCAACTTGATTGTATTTGTATAAATGGTGATATGCCATCAGAAATATCTCATAACTTGTCCAGAATCGGGTTTGAATCTCTGGAACGAGTGAAATTAGTGATTCCGTTGTCGAGCTCTGTGGCCATATGGTTGAAAGTACTTTGGCACAAACTTCCCCGATGTTTTGAAAGCTAAATAGCTGGTTCTTTCAAATGGCAATGAAAGCCGATGCATATTGGTTTCCTAGATGAAACAAGGGACATATATATCAACAAGAGGAGGTGCCGATAAAATCGCAAGTTACACGATTGCATGTTTTGAATATCTGTGTATCAAACGGCTTTATTTATTTACTGTACATGACACGGTTTGTTTGCACACTTCATAATATTTCCAGTTGATTTAACTTAAAACTCGCACTCCAGAAACTAAAATGGCATGTTTCCAGAGAGATCAATTGTACAACAATAAAAGAAACTTTGCGAGTGCATCTTACTGTTCGTACTCCATCAAAAAATTAACAGCCAAACTTATCATGATTTTACTGCGCGCAATTCTCGAAATACACTGCAACTGAAGATATTACCCGAAAAAATCACCAAAGAAACCTTCATGGGCAAACACGTTAAAGGAATAATGTATTTCTCTTTTTTTTTTCTTTAAAAATCTATTGCCAAACCGTCCAACGACAAAATGCTAGGTTATCTCAATTACAAATTAAGATGTCAAGCTTAAATAGGATGCATATTCAGTGAAGTTCGGAGGGAGAATTACACCGGCCTTCGCCGCAATATAGCGGTCGAAAACATTCCCCATGCTTTATTTGTTTTTCTCAAATTAAAGCCAACGGTAACTTTCGAATTCGTTTATAATATTCCTCCCACGATAATTAACTCTGGTCAAAACAAAATAGCGTGAATCTGCCGTCCACGCGTGTATTGGTGTAATGGAAGTAAATTTGATTGGCCGATGAAGGACATGTCAATCAATCAAAAAAAGTGGGCGGAAGGAATTTCGAAGAGGAATTTGGTCAGGCTCTATTTTTCGTTTCGCCAACTCCACATTACGTACCACGCGAAACTAAAATAGAGCCTGATCGCAGGTTAAACCCTTATGGGTTTCTGGTAGTTGTGATATTGTCACCCTCCTTACCATATATAACTACGCTTAGTTTTTAAAGGCGAAAGAAGTAGGGCTCCGACTTGAGGTGGTCTGGGAGCTCGTGATCTTTCTATTTTGGGATTTAAGAGCGTCAGGGTCTTAGCAATGCTTTGTCGCGTGTAGGAAACCAGTGTGTTTTTAGGATTTGCTAGGTTTAGGTGGTTTCAAGTTT
>NC_090871.1:50738157-50755657 GCF_036669935.1 Montipora foliosa | reverse complement strand
GACTTTGCGTATTGGTATTTCTTCTTTTGTAGTTTTTTGTACTAAAATTGGGACACTATGATGAATTGCATGTAGTATTTTACTTTCGAGTTCGCCGCACATGATGTCAACACAGTGGAGTGCCTCTTCAGAGTAGAACCAATCTATCTGCCGACCAGTACTAATTAACCTAGGAACGTCACATTTAGCCCAGTTAAATTTCTTAGAAGCCAGATATTCCACATTATCATACAATTTCACTTCCAGTATTGCTGTTAGATGATCACTTCCACGCAGTGGGGGACCTAAAGTAAACTGCTAGATAATGTCAGAGTCAGAGGTTAATATTTGATCTAGCGTAGATTCCTACATTTTGTTGTCAACTATCCGCCTTCTTGTGATGTCGTCAGTGATATGCCATGTGAGACCACAAGAAACAAAACAGTCAATGTACCTCTTTTGATTTAACAATCTCCTATCAGAAGTATCAATGGGTCCACGCACTGTTCCGTTAGACCAACAAACATCCGGAAGATTGAAATCACCCACCAAAATTACTTGATCAATGTCGCTAATAGGTAGCTGGTGTAGTTCAGACCTCACGGCTATATCGTGTTCTTCAGTGGATGATGGTGACCGATAGAGACAAACAATGTTTACATCGCCACTATTCAAGAATACTTTAACGCCCAACGAGTCACGTTAAGAGAATGCTTCCAAGATTTGCGCATTATATCTCATGCGTACATAAATACATGAACCGCCACCGTGTGTGTCCCTGTCGTTTCTAAAAATTCTGTAATTAGGTATTGCAAGCTCAGCATCAAAATATTCTGTAGAGAAGTGAGTTTCTGTTATGCAAATAATGTCAATATCACTAGAGTTTACAATGCATTTAATTTCACCATGCTTGTTAAACAGAGAACAAGCATTGGTATAAAAAATCTTTAAGTCGCGATGCGGCAAGGATCATTTATGAGAAGTGCCGATATCATTGTAAGTAACAGGCCAGCTGGTAGCGTTCCTAGCTGAAGTATTGCATGTACTGGATCTAGCAACGCGTGCACCAGACACGTTTTGTCTGTCACGCCGTTTCTTCCTTGCCTCAAATTCCAATTTCCTCTCACTTTGAGTGAGATCCCTATTAAACCAGTAGATTTTATCTTCCACTTTCACGTTCCTCTTAGCAAGAAGTTCAGTAACAGGATCCTCTCTACAGAACACTACACGCATTGGCCTGCAATTGGAGCTGTCATGGTTGGCCCTAATTTCGCCTAAACGCATTATTTTCGCAGGTTTATCTTGAAGACCAACTTGGTTGGAAATTCTTTCAAACAAGGTTGCATCAAATGCTCTGCGATCATCCGCTACTTCTGACTGAGACTCCGGCAATCCTTTAACAATTATATTACATCTTCTTTTATGGCGCTCGCTACTCTCTCGGAGTACTCTGTGATATCCTGTGTCGATAATTTCTGATTCCAGTTTGCGGTTCCTTCCTGACACAGCTTCAGAACTTTTTTGGAGAGCATCTTGCACAAGCATAGGCATGACTTCTTTAACAAGTTTCTCCATTACATCTGAAAGCTGGTTCAGCATTGTGGAACGGTCGCTTACCGAATCGTTCTGATTCAATGCTTCAGGTTCGACGTCGACATCCTTGTTTACCCAAACAGGTTTAAATGAAATGGCACATTCGGGGCATAACCAAAATATGACAGCCAACGCTTTGTTCGTTAATTCTCCTAGGTCAGTACAAACCGAGTGATACCAAGTTCCACAATTTGGGTTTTAACACGGTATCCAGTTAAGCGCAGGACTCGCACCTTCCTGCTGCTTACACAATTGACATTTTTTTAACGGTTCCTGCCGTGTGGAGAGTTTTCCATCGGTGATACTTGATTTATCTAAACATTCATGTTGGCAAAGTCCGTCTATGAGTTTCCTAGGTCCTTTCCCGCATTTTGAACAAGTTCGGCGCTTACTGGATTTGGTCATTGTGTTTTAAGATGGCGAAATGACCAGTTGCGATGTTACGACAATAAAATCGCTGCAGACGGTCGATGAAAACTCAGTTTGTAGAGTTTGCAGTTCCAATCTTAAAACAACAGGGAAACTAGGTTAAAATAGGTCGTTATTGTAAACGTTCGGCTGATCGAACGAAAGCGTCAGGTTATTCCACCAAGCAAAAACCAGCAGCAAAAACCAAGCTCAGAAATATTTTCGTCATTTGCCTGGCGTTTAGCTGTTCACTGTGCCAATGTTGTCTTACTTAGGAGGCTAACATTGTCATTGATCATACTGAAGAAATTCTCTTCAAGATCTGGCAAAGTAGAATTCTTCGAACTCATAGAATTCGTTATGATCTCGGCGTAGGTGGCGCCGATTTGTTGTTGGTACCGTTCACTCCAACGAGAAAGTACGAGATAAGAAAGGTGTCAGAGGTGCTTAACCCAAGACCTTTCGTGATTTTTGCTGCAGAAAAGGTGCTAAAGACAAAAAAACCATCTATTCCGCAGCCGAAAGTAGTAATGTCGCCTTTCCCTGATCGAAGCATACAAAGCACTGATCATGCGCATGTGCAAGCAATCTCATGGGATCTCCTGGCATGGTACCGAGGTAGAATTTTCCTTCTTGCAAATATGAACAAAAATATAATTTCTCGTCAAGCGTTGCATCTTTGTTGTTCAAACAACCGCTAAAAATAAAGATTTTTTTAACGATCTTTTTTTTAACGATATTCTCTGTCAAAATTTGCACAACAATCAAACCAAAAATAGCAACGCACGCAACAAATTTAGTCGCATTTACCCCTTCGTCGAATTCTCATGCTTAACACAGGAATTTTTAGCTATTTTGAAAAATCTTTCTCAATTCGTTAGCAATTATCCTTTCAAATCGACCAGTCCCCGAATATTTTACTAATTTTTTTCAATGGGATATCAAAAGGCCAAGTGGATGTTATGCATAATCGGGCAAGTTCGGGCGATCAAGTTACGCGTGTGACCCGTTATAAATATTTTTTTCACAAAATGTTCCCAAATCGTCAAGTATCACCACAGAAGACACGAACATCATTCTAAAAGCTTATTCTACTCAAAAAGTAGGTTCTGGGGGTAATTTTGAGAGTGGAAAATAAGTTTACGACAGACGGTTAATACGGTAAATACAAACTTCAGTTTGCACTAGAGTGACTATACAAATCTTTTTCTGACATTAAAAACTATGGCTGGCTATAATCATTAGCCAGAAAGATCACGGCTACCAATTCCTGTCATATTTATGCGTATTAAATTTCAACTGCAAAGGGACAACCCGTGTCACAAGCCATACAGTATGCGAATTGATAGATTTCTCAGTTTTCGGAAGAACCTTTTCCGTGAATAATGAGGCACACAATAAACAACAAGCTTTCTCTCAAACAATTCATTACTTTCACATTTCCAATCATTTTTTTTTACCTGAAGACTGTGCAGAGTTGAATACAAAATAAATGCAGATTGCCAGACAACTGAGATGCAACTTCAGTAAACAATGTGATGCATTCAAGGCGTTCGATTCCTTTTAAACCTATACGGAATTTGTTATTCACGTTACAATGACTTTCGACACCATTGCAGGTGAAGTTAAATAATCTACTATTCTCACTCAAGGAAAAGTCTCGACGTGCCTTTCATCACCACGTGAACCACGTGTTTTCGGTTTGTCTTAATTCTATTGGCCTTTAAAGTCCCTAGAGGCCGTCATAGGGCCTTTTATACACCCCGCTTGGCATATTTTGCCCTCTTTTCGCAAGTCCACTCTTAGTTTCAGTTCGTCCTGTTTTCCCCTCCCACCTCCCCTTCAGCGACGCTGGAAAATCTTAACCCTCCGCTTACTCTGCGCCTTAAACAAAATTTTTCGCCCATAACCTATCCCAATTAAGGCACAGAGTAGCTATTATGTGAGTGTGAATTATTCACTATGTCCACTGGATAAAATCTATGCATTTGTAAGTACCCCTTCAAATTTACATACGCGCAGAATACTCTACACACCATGACACTACTTAGAAGGGAAGGGACAGGAAACCCCTTTTTATGACACGGAAAAAAATAAAAATAAAGAATAAAAAAAGGGAAATTTTGCGCATTTTCCGACTGGGATTGCCATACTGGCAACCCAGTATTGACCTTGCCAAACAGATTAAGGATATTAGTGAAGTCAATGAAATTTCGAGGAAAGCCTCTTGCTCAAGTCGTGGTTCATGTTCAAGTGGCTCTCGCACATATGGGAAAACTGTTACTTTCAGTACAGGAGGAAAGAAGGGTCCTTTGAGAGGATTCCGCCGAGGTTCGCCCGGAGCAGAGCGTATACCCAACTCATGTCACAGTTCCAGCATCCCATCAAGAAGCAGGACAAGCAAGGACAAGGCCTGAATGAGGAAATATCCTATGCTGGAGACTTAGCCAATCACATTTAAAATTGGCGTGGAATCACGGCTGATCCTTGGATTCTTGGAGGCTGTGTCGAGGTACAGATTAGAACTGGCCTCTCAGCCCCACCAGCTTTTTACCCTAAGTACTACATTTTTTTGGAATTTAAAATCAGCAGTTATTCAGTCTGAAATTTTGACTTTACTGGGTAAGGGTACTATTGAGTGTGTCAATTACACCCAAGGAGAATTCATCTCTACTCTTTTCCTAGTTCCTACGAAAAGTGGTGATCTTGGGCCTGTAATCAATCTTAAGCCATTTAATTTTTTCGTAGAAAACATCCGTTTTAAAATTTATTCAGCCATTAATCATGTTTCTCCATGGTCTCCCTAGACTTGATGGATGACTTATTTCAGTGTCCCAATTCATCCTCTAGATAGGAAATTATTACGCTTTTGTTGGAAAGGCCAAAGATTTGAGTTCACATGCCTTCCTTTTGGGCGCTCTCTAGCACCTTGGGTCTTTACTAATATTCTGAAGCTTTTTGCTGCTACATGGCTCCCGAAAGGGATTAGAATTACAATCTACATTGATGACATTTTGATCATTGCCAGTTCTGCCAAAGAGGAAGCCTCACTCCTTGCCATTATCAGAAACTCCTTAGAATATCTAGGGTTTCTGGTGAACATTAAGAAGTCTCATGTAACTCTTACTACAATAATTACATATTTTGGGGTTTGAAAATGAGTCTGTGGCATGCAATGAACCTTTTTCTTCCAGTCTCCAAGATATCCAAAATCACCTTGTCTTGTAAGAATTTCCTTGAAAACAGCAATCCAACCATTAGAGAGATTGCTCATGTTACTGGGCTTATTGTTTCAGCACTCCCAGCAGTGAGGTACTTACAACTTCACTATCGTTCTATTGAATCTTGCTAGTCTCAAGCTCTCCTTGCTGGGAGAGATTATGATGACCACTCATGCTTAGATATTAATTCTCGGTCTGACTTGCTTTGGACGATTCAAAATATTGCTTCCTCTAATGGGAAAGTTTTTCAGGAGCCTGAAATTAATCTTTTCGTTAACTCCGATGCTAGTCTAACTGGCTGGGGTGCCTCCTGTAATGGTCAAAGCACAGGGCGGCGTTGGTCTCTTTCTGAGGCTAACAACCATATTATTTTTTGAAGTTGTTAGCTGCCTTTCTTGCTCTTCAATCCTTTGTTAGTCAGAGCAACGAACATGTAAGGCTTAAATTGGACAATGCCACTGCAGTATCATATCAATAACACACTTGCCAAGGAGATTTGGCAATGGTGAATGTCATGATAAATTTGGCTGTCTGCTAAATATGTCCCTGGAGATTTAAATGTTGAGGCTGATTCTGCCTCAAGGCTTTTTGCTGAGGACTTCGAGTGGTTCCTACATCCAACCATCTTCAGTGAACTCCAGTCAACCATTTGGAGCCCTGGTATAGATTTATTTGCATCTAGGCTGAACTTAAGGTTGAGAAATATGTTTCTTGGTATCCTGATCTAGGGGAATATGCAGTTGATGCTGTTTCCCTGGCCTGGTCTAATACGGGTTGTTATATTTTTTCCACCTTTCAGTCTTATCTCGCGCATATTGGCAAAGGTGCGCAGGGGCAAAGCTGTGGCAATACTAATAGCTCCTGTTTGGCCCACGCAGGGTTGGTACCCAGTGCTTCTACATTCTATAGTGCAACTGCCAGTTCTGTTGCCACAGCGGTAGGATCTGCTAGTTCGACCACACAACAAGGAGCTTCACCTTCTGAGGTTCAAGTTGAGGCTTGCCGCTTGGGTTAGTTCAGAATAAAGGGTCAATTCAAATTATTGTTGCAGAACGTTTAAAGACATCGAGACTTGGCAAACCATCAGTTATAGTTATTTCTCCCTTCGTGCCATCAAAGCCACAAGTGTGTGCTATAAGTACAGTTTCTGCGTACATTACACGTTCTTGTAATCTGAGAAAATCAATAGATTTCAGACTGTTTATATCCTTCGTCAAACCTCATGGAGCAGTTTCTTCTGACACAATTTCCAGATGGATTAAAACAGTCTTGTCTGATGCAGGCATAGACACTTCAGTTTTCAAAGCTCATAGCGTTAGGGGAGCTGCTACGTCGGCAGCTTGCAACAAGGGTCCTCATTAGCTTTCCCAGAAGCTCTATTTTTGGCTTTCTGTAACGGGAATGACGAATTGCAAGTCAACATTCCTGCATGCACTGGACACCCCCACCAACAGCAGGGTTTTAAACCACACCTTTGTAATAAACGCTGCCAATGATGGCCCGAATTTTGAGTACTGCCATTAGGCACGGAATTACACTTTCCTTCTCATTCAAGTTTAAGCTATAAGATATCGAAATCATTTCTTATCTTCGTGAAAACTCATGCAAATCAATGTCCTTGAAGCCGCTATGCACGTTAGAGAGCAAGGCCCTGGGAATTCCGACAACAAAATCATACTTCCTAAATATCCAAGTGAAGAATTCTAGGCTTTGAGTTTGGAGTACAGTTAGCCACTCCTTAGTTGCTCTACTGAAAACTCATGCTGTTGGGCAAGAGATCGAGCATCAAGGTTATAGCCCTCATATCCATCCTTTCCTTTTGAAGTCTTTTTTTTACTCTTACATCACTGAGGTTGTTACCAGTGCCCCGTGGCGGGATAGCCCTTGTGCGTCTCGCGAATGTCGCGTATATCTTGCATGCAGGTGCGCGATGTCTACCTTGACTCTGGAAGCCGAATTTCAGTAAACACGAGCAAGTCAATTTCAGCATTGGCCTCGAGATGAAAACCATGGCCTTTCTATTTGATTGTTTTAAACTACTTTTTTCGTCTCGATTCTTACTAAATAGAAGCAATTGTCTGCGATTTTTTTCTTTTACAACACTTACGAGCCGTGGAGATCCTCTGCGCGATTTTTCCTGAACTTATCATCAACTGAAATCCGAAAAAAGGACCAATTCTATTCATGTTCCATGATCACGAGAGTTTGCGCTAAATATTTCGGAAAAATATCCCACCTTCAACAGCACCTTCTTTGCACAATGATGTCTCTTAAGAAGAATCTATCCTCGGCTGCTTCAAGCTTTCTTCAACTGCGATTCGACTGGCAAAAGGAAAAATGGAGGAACAAGACACCTTGAGGCGTTTACGCGGGATGGCTCGTTGTAAGCTCATTAAGATCTATTAAGAGGAAAAGGAAAGGAAAGGTACTTTATTTAAGTGTCTGGTCGTTCTAGCGCTGGAGCACTTATTGGGGACCTTGTAAACTGAAATTCAACAATTAACACAAATCAAGTCAAATGTTGGTTTTTGAGGAGAGGGGAAATCTGAAGAAACCAGAGAAAAATCTCTCGTTGTAGAGTAGAGAACCAATAAACTCAACCCACATATGACGCCGAGAATGGGAATCGAACACGGGCCACATTGCTGGGAGGTGACTGAGCCATCCTTGCACACAAACTTATTAAACTTTCAATGGGTAGTGATAATCAGTCTGTTTCACTGACAAACACGTTTGCGTGAGGAAGGCTCTTGCTTGCATTAACTGGAAACGAGGAAAAGCTGGAATTTGAAACGTAGAGTGGCAACAGATTGTCGCGAAGACACAAGGAGTTTCTTACATGAAAAAAAAAAAAGGAATCTGATTAGGGCCCCAAAGGGTGATCCCTATGCGGATATGTAATTTCATTGCAGGAAAGGGTCGTTGAACATTTAAGTCTCTGTTCATTTTCTGAAAAAAATGAGTCAAATTCCCCACCCTCGTGACAACACAATTGGCCAAAAGCCCCTACCCTGGAGCGACTAAAGGTGGCCAAAATAATACCCTTTAGACCTTGCTTCACACAGTAAGAGTGCAATATATGTACCCCTCACCTTTCGTTTAGCCATCTCTCACAAACGGGGGAAGTTCATTCGAACGCCTTCTGGGTATTTTCCAAGATGACAGAGTCATTTGCAAGCAATCTCGTGCCCAGGGCTTTTCCCTCACTACTTGGAGAGGGAAAGGCACTGGGAGCAAGGTTGATTTGATGCTTAAATTCCTACTCAGCCGGCAGTGAAGGGAAGCAATGTTTATCACAACTTTTGAGAATGATCTAAGAAAAATTTCGAGGCGATGGGAGCTTTTGAAACGCATCTATGGCAATGTTCCCTCGGCCCGACGTGATTCCACCTCACCGACTTCCATGCGAACACTTGGTTCCACGAGATACGGGAAAACGTGGAATTTGCGACTACAAATAAGAATAAGATACTACACGGTCCGCCTTAAAGGCATCCCGCGTAATCAGAATAACAAATTATCCACTATCTAGTCAAAATTGGAGACACTTACCTTCTCTCTATTCCCATTCTGAAGATTTGAGTTGTACTTTGCCTTCTGCGAAGCGACCTCACTTACACGTGATTCATACTTGCAGCCAATGAGATCGAAAAAATTTCGGGACGTCCCTTAAGCCTTAGCCAAGAGCACGGGATACGGGAGAGTTTAAAAAAAGACCACAATCCGTGAATCCGATGAAACCATACAATCAACCGCGGTCTAACTACAAGATTCTTAACATTTGTTGTTGTTCTGTTCCGTCGTTTCGTTAAATTGTGTTTCATTGGCCCTGGAAAGCCCCTATGGGTAGCGGTCAATTGCGTATATATTGCATTGTATCATCTCGAGGGGTGATTTCATTGAGTAACTTTTAAACATCTTCTGTTTGCCGAACTAATCAGAGTTTTTAAATGAATCATTGGCGTTCTGGGTTATGTGAAAAGAATAGAAAGTGATAAATAGTTGAAAAAGTGAAATACAGGATATTTCTGTTAAAGAAAGTTGCTTTTGACAGATAATGTTTTAGCAATGCCTTCCGGTCCCCGTGTAGTGCATTCTGGTGGAAGGTGAAAGCGCAGTGCACTATGGTAAAGAGCAAAGGAAGACTATAACGGTTTGTTATAGTCTTTAACCGAGAAGATTTGAAAGGGTGTAGTGACATAGGCAGTATTTTCTGAAAGCGTATCGCCACCCGCATGGTGAGCGAACCCATTTAAGTACAAAATTCATCTACAAAGCGTTTGACTGAGAGTAGTCCTCTCTGAAGGAGAATCGGCGAACACGATGTGCATGCGGCAAAAAGCGATGCGCCGAGGCATATGCAAGTTTCCTAAAGCCTCGCCTTACTGTTGAGTGTAACATGAAATGTCGATTTTCGATCTTCTTTACCCCCCAAAAAACACCTCTGTCTTTATCAATTGAAGTGCTGCAGTAAAAGCTAATCTCGAACTAAGTGTAAATAAGTAATAAGGGGTTCTGGGCATATCTATATGCTTTTGAACAATTATGAATTAATTTTGACAAAGCATTACTCTGACACCAAAAGTGAATGCGCTATGGAGTGTTTTCACTCACGTGATCGGTAACCTTGTTTATCCACCGAAACAAAAGAAAACGTTTGCGTGACAATAGAGCTCAGTTCCCGTAGAATAGGCCTTATTCACGATAGCCGCCATGTTGGTTTTCAAATTGTCTTGCAAATTAGCCATGTGTTATGCTGTTGGATAAGCATTGGAAAAAAGTCAAATTGTGGAAAATCGGCTAGTCGAAAAATTGAAATAACATTGCTAAAAGTCCATTTTAATATTTAGAATTAAGTACCTTTTATAATAATTTTATATCTTTGGATTGCCTTTGACAGTTTGACTTTCTACTTCGTTAGCTGCTCATTTTTCACTAAGAAACGTCGAAATAACTTGTGTAATCATTCTATTTTATTACTTAGGTGATAAACATTCAATGAACGTGAATCAAATCATCTGTGTGGCTAAGATGTTCGTCATAACCTCTCGAATTTGTGTTGTTTGCCCCCTCAGAAGTGTGTAGCTAATTTGCATGATAATAGCAAATCCAACATGACCGCCGTAACGTCACGTGAAAACACTCCATATGATTAAATAGGTTTTATAATAATAATAATAACAATGGGTGACAAATTACTCCTTAATTTATAAAACCACGTGTGAAATTACAATGTTGCCGTGCCAACTTTTCCCGGCAGTGCCAAAATTGCGTCCAGGTTTGAAAAAAACCCGCCTCTTATGAACGTTATTTATCATCCATGATATTAATAGCTAATCAAATGGTATACTCGGGAACTTAAGGAATAATATCACTTGCGTTTTGTCCAAAATCAAATAATTTCCCTCGCCTAAAGTCTCGGGAAATTATTTCATTTTGGACAAAACGCGAGTCAAATTATTTCCTAATTTCACTTGCCACCACTAATTGAACTGAATGGAGTGCAATTTGGTCTAAAATCATACACACATCCAGAAACCGCACAATTTAATCACTTAAATACAGGATTTTAGACAGTACCACTATTTTATTTATGTCTTTCATTTTCCTCTAATTCGATTGGTTACTTTAAACTATTTTTGAAATGTGATTGGTTGTTTTTCGTTATTGTTCCAGTCTCATTGGCAGGGGAAAAGCTGCGATCTAGAGGAAAAAAATAGTGCCATTCGTGAATAAATCGTAGTGATGAAAGCCAACCCGAGGTTCTAAGGATCACCAGCGATTTCCAATTGGAGGTAATAAATGTTTTAATTATATTGCTCTCAGGGAAATTACACAGAGGAAATTCTTTTTACTTAAATAGTGAGCAATACAAGACTTTATCCGGTAGTTGTTCAGATCATGATATTGATGTCATGTAAATATTCAAATTTCTGTATTTTCTGCCTTGTTGCGCTTCTTCGGATTCTTTTTTTATATGTTTATGTGACGATAGCAAAAAATTACATCGATCTAACAAAATTGAATTTATGTGCAGGCAAAGTTTGACGAGAAAGCGTGCAGACATCCAATTGACATATGTGACTCAAAGTCACCACAGTTTATTTTTTTTACGAAAAATTTAATCTACCGTGGAAATAACGTTGTTGCCGAAATTGTGTCAATTTAAAAGACCTTGTTTCCACGAATTTGCAAAAAGCAAGTGATCGATCCACGCATAAAACTTTCTATATAAAATTTGCATTGAATAATTAATCGCATTGTGACAAAAAAAAAGAAAAAAAGAAAATCCAAAGACAAAATGCCGACGATAGCGACGGAGGAAAAAAGGAAAGGAGGGAAAAAAAAAAAAAAAAACTCAATCAGAAGGTCACCTCTACATTCTCAACGTTACGCTATTATCCAACATTTGTTGTTTTTACAACCACCAGTACTTGCATAAAAGGATCCGTTTGGAAATATTAAATATATGCCAAGAATGTTTTCTTTTGTTGGGAAATCTTGAAAAAGATCCAGAGTTTTCCAATGTTTCAGAAGCAGTTGAATGATACAATTATCAAATTTGATCTTTACAAGGAAGCTGCCTTCAAAGCATGTTTCGATCCCAATATCGAAGTTCAATTGAGGTCTCCTGAAATCCAGATCTCCCGAACCAACCCACCTGTGAAGATTTCCGTCGACGTTGCAAGCGTGTATTTGTCATATTGCCTCAGTCGTAACGTAATCAAAACGTTTTTCCCTCATGGAAAGTCCAAGGAAACCATGTCGTTTCGATAGTACGAGTTGTAAGTTCGGTTCATTTTGCTCAGCATCCCGCTGGCGCTGTGTGAGATGAAAACACTTCAATATTTTTTTGAAACTCATCTGATAATTCCTGCTAAATGTAAAACATATACAAGGATTGATAGCACTGTTTGACACCAGAAGGACGTTGTCCGTAATCCAGAAGATGAAAAAGCCACACGGCAGACTAACATCAAATGCTATTAATATGGCACTGATACTCCAAGGCACCCAACACAGAACAAAGGCAATCACGATAGCGATTGACATCTTCAGCACGTTCTTGTTTCTTCTAACTCGCTCGTTCTGAGCCTGGAGCGAAGTCTCCCCTGGTGTCATCTGTGACTGGAGCTTGCAAATAATGACGGGATAAAGAATCGTTATCAAGACAACCGGGAAGTAAAATAACACAGCAAATGTTGCCAGCAAGTAATTTGCATGAGTAGATGATTCTCCAAACATCTCGTTCCAATGCAGCTCACATGCAATTTTTTCAGGATGTTCACTGAGTTTCCAGGCAAGACATTTGGGCAAATTTATCGCTATAGCGACGATCCATGTAACAATAATAAAGACCAAGCATCGGCTTAAATTGATGATTGGTGAACGCAAGGGGAAAACAACAGCTTCAAATCGCTCGACTGAGATTGGAACCAGGCTCTGAATAGAGACTGCAACAGAGAAGCTTGGTAGTAGTTCTTTTATTTTACACATTGTATCGCCCGAGCTCCCGCGAAAGATCCATGAGCTGGGCTTGAACGCTAGCATTATTGCAATGCCCACGGATATCAGAAAGAGAAGGTCTGACATGGCCATGTTGACAATGAAAAAATTGATTGGCTTCCTCATGGTCTTTATCTTGTATACTATTAATCCAACACTACCATTTCCAACTGCTGAAACAACGAAGATAAAACAATACGACGAGATCACTCCGATTCGAGCTGTTGTATCAGTCAATGGATAGGAGCAGGTTGAGGTGTTGTTTGCCTTGTTCATGCCTTTAGACGACCTTCGATACGCAGGATGTTTTCGTTATAAAGTTAAATGCACACGCTATTTTTTCCCTTTATTATTTCCCTTCATTCGAGTCAGCGACGTTACTCGCGAGACAACACATGGCCTTCGGCGACCGACTGTGGCCTTGCGGGATATTTAAAACGGAGCTTACTTTGTATCTCCGACTTGAAAATGACAAAAGCAATGATAATCTTATCTGTTTCCTGAAAGGAATTGCCAACCAAATTAAAAGGTGTTCGAAACGGATTCTTCCTTTATTTTTATTTGGTAAATGGCGCGCCAACTCCTTCAAAGACTAGACTTTAACTAAAACCTCATACTGGTCTTTTTGAGCCGGGTTTTTTAAATTATCTAGCTATCGTGTTCAGACACAACTTTCTGTCAACCAGACACCTATGTGGTAAACCAGAAGACTAAAAAGTACCTTTTCTTCATTTCTTTTAAGTAGACAGAAATCAATTATTTCTCTTTTTAAGGGTGATTTGAATATTGATAAAATTGAAACAATCCGAATTTGATTTTGAAATTTGAAGACTGCCAGATGAATGAAGACTACATTATTAATTCAGTGGTTTCTAACGATTTTTTGTCACTTATTTTTCAACCTACCATTTCCTTTACTCTTAACTTGTTCTGAATATTTCTCTGAAAGTATAGCAACCTACTCCGTGACTTACGGATCACTTACCATCATTTTTTCCTAAACACTCATGTTTTGATCGGCGAACAATGTCAAAAGATAAACAGACGGTTACTCTTTTCGTGATTAAGATGTTGACTTCTTACACTACTTTCATACACTCCAGAGGGAAACGATTTTTTTTTGGGAAAATGACCAAGACCACATATTCGACATCTATTACTCTGTTATTAGTATCATAGATATAAACTGCAAATGGTTTGAACCCAGGAGTCATATCGTAATTAAGTAAAGTTCGATCATCCGGGTGAGTGTAGTGCTGAGAAGGACTGTTAGAGATGACCTTGACTCAAGGCTTTTATAGATTGCGCAAGTAAAAGTAGGATATTATGCTACTAGCAGTGCCCATTTTTTGCCAAAATTATGCCCAAATTATTCTTAACTTATGCTCGTTTTTCCAAATTATCCCACTTGTTCTTAAAATTGTTCCTTTTGCAAAATTAGCTAAAAAACCACGATCGTGTTGCAATACCTTTTTAGTGTCACCAGCTCCTCTTCTATTGTATTTTGCTTTAGGCAACGGTGTCTAACTATATTTGCTGGTTCTGGTATGGTCTCGGGACAAGTTCACGGGCGGCATGGCTGACGCCATTTTTCAAACATTTAAATGAGAGGTACTGTGACCAACACTATCTGGCAACCCTCTAGGGGGGTTCTCCCTCAGTTACCAAACTGCGATTGCGGCTAACAAAATTGAACAAAAATGGTCTCAGGCTTATCAATATATACCGATTATGCTAGCAATGCTACTTTTTCAAAATAAGCGAATATATGCTTGTTTTCTCAAATTATGCAAAACGTTATGCTAGTGCAATCTATAAAAGCCTAATTGACTGAGTTTTGACAACCTAAGCGGAAGTCATCTTCAGAGTGACTGACTCTGAACATGACTTCCGCTCTTGCCGTCGAAACACAAGCCAATGTCATCTCAAACAGTCCTTCTCAGGACTACACTCACCCGGACGATCGAACTTCACTTGAGGCCTGTTTACATGGAAGTGGGGTAAGCCGCCTGTCCATATAAAGTCCTATTTTTTCAGCCTCTCATTTACATGATAGGTAAGGTAACCCACCGAAGTGGGTTGCCCTTTTTACCAGCCCGGGTAACCCGCTCAACCGGGGTCGCATAAGACATGTAAAAACTTGAAGGTGGGGTAACCTGCCAACCCAGGGTCGGCTCCTCGATAAATGTCAACGGAGAGCTATTTTTAACCCCAACTAGGCGGTTACCCCACCTACCCGGATTACCCCACCTCCATGTAAACAGGCCCTTAAATATGATAGATGTAAACGTACCTTAATTTTCCTACAGAACAATAAAATAAAAAAGGGGAGCTAAATTTAGATAGATAGATAGATAGATCGATCGATCAATATCCGGTCCGGTCAACACCCGGAATTTTCGGGAAATCCACCAAAACAAAAAGAATGATGCCAAATGCGCATGGTCAACATGCATGAGGTTAAACATCGGAATCTACGGATTTGGCGGATTTCACGGAAAAAAGCTTGAATATAACCTCTATATATGTATAAACTTCTTCTTCTTCTTCTTCTTCTTCTTCTTCTTCTTATTATTATTATTATTATTATTACTATTGCTATTATTTATACATCCGTGAAATCCAGGATTTCCACCTTTGATTTTTCACATGATATCTCATCTTATAATCTAGTCAGGATGAGGTCCGTATGTGAAAGTAGATTTCTCGGATTTTCTAGAATTGATCACAAAACACGCACTGTCCCTTCAAGTATTTCAAACAAAAAAGGAAGAACACGTAATTTTTTAAGTGGTGATTTTCTGAGGTAAGAAATTTGGAAAAGAATACAACTTTTTACCTAATATTTTGCAGGTAGAGAGAAAAAAGTCATACACTTAACCGAAAAACTTTATCAGCAGTTACATTGACTAAAGTGACCGACAGCGCTTACATCTAATTTGGTTTATTTCAAATTGTTTCTTGCATATTCTTACTACCTGTCCATTAACAGTAACGATACGCAAATATCAAATATCCCTATAATGACACAAACGTTGTATTCAGAATTGCACATGAACCTCAAAAATGGGTAAAAATCTTTCAAAAGGACAAAGGCATTGTTTCAACTAAAAATTTTGGAAAATTGAAAGATCCTTTACAAAAGCTTCAATTAAAGTCGACAAAATCATTTCCGATTTTCTTCATTTGCAATTTTAATAACCTTAAAGCTCGGTTCCCACTTGTGCGATAAGCAGCAGCATGAGTACTAGTGTTATGCACCAACGTTCACATGGTGAAACAAGCGGAGGAAATTGTCGCATAAGCAAGCGTTGTATATAGTAAGATTCAAGATGGTGTGCGAATCGTCATCCTTGTGCTTTTGCGTAACTCACGCCACTTGTGAAATGAGCACCTGCAAAAGAAAAGGAAATTGTGCTTAAGATTGATTTTATGCTTATTTTACGCCCATTCCCACACGATTTTTCTTAAGCTTATGCTTGTGCTCGTGCTTATCGCACAAGTGGGAACCAGGCTTAACTATGCGTCGATTGGGCTGATCAAAATTCCTAACAATTTGAAATTCATTTTCGACTACATTTAAGTTGTCAACCAGCTGAGTGGTTTTCTGAGAAGATAGAGCAACCGCAGAATACCTGGCCACTATTGTCTTCTTGTTGCGGTGTCGTTTGTAATTGAATCTAACGATCGAGACTGATAACGTCAACAATGTCTGGTCTTCACAGACAAATATATATTAAAATGGCCTTGCTATAGCGTTATGAAGTTTAGCACCATAGTTATGTCTTGAAAGCCTTCTAACGTTCGTCATAATGCTGACCAAGATTTACAAATTTAAAGAAATGTACAGCCCATACCTTGAGCGGATGTGTTTTAGTTTAACAACGTATCCAGGCTCGGTACCATCTTGGGAGAGAATTCGAGATACAACGTGCGCACCTCTCTATTATCTTCCTTTGAGAAACACCAGTTCCTTCGAGATGCCGTTTTTTTTTCCATCATTTGTGCGTCTTTTCTCGATGATGTCGAAAGGTGGGTACGGTTAGTAGCTGCGAAACACCACTAGGACTAATTATGGGATACGCCGTTGATACGTGTATCGAGTGAATGACATCAAAATCCCATCACTCTCATCGCTCACTGTTTTGCAAAGCGTTGCATGAACAACGACCACTGAAATCTGACACTTCCGACGGTTATTTTTTCAAACTTCGTTGTTTTTTCGAAGCGAACAGAGAAGAAGACAACGATGGATGATTCCTCAGTTGCAGAAGAAGGTATTTCGCCATAGTTCATTTCAAGTGTTGCTGAAGAGCTCGTGATGTCTGTATCAACGTATGACGAATTTTCTGAAAGTGAAGATGCTATCAGCATAGAATCAGTCACTGATGAAATGTTTAAATGTGAGGCGGCGTTTTACAAGCACTCCTGCCAAAATGAAGAGAAATCAAAAGCGTCTGAACACGACCCACCAGATTTTTCAATGGGCGAAGAACCAGCCTGGCTCGCGCACAGTGTTTCGATAGAGCAACAGGGCCATTACATTTAAAAATACGTCCAAGTGATGGTGATCCATGGAAAGCAACGGTGCCGCTTTGCTCGGCTTTCTTTGTTGTTGACCTGTTGAAGAGACTCGTTATTAAAATTTCACAAACAAGAATTATAAAGAACATTTCGCATTTACAAAAGTGCTTAGCGTTCGGCAATGTTGATTTACTTCGTTAAAGTACAGAATTTAGGCGAGGATGGAACACAACAAACGGTTTAATAAACAGTCGCCTTCTTACATCGAG
>NC_090871.1:50728157-50733157 GCF_036669935.1 Montipora foliosa | reverse complement strand
GTGTTGCATGGTCTTTTGCAACTTGCTGCTAAGATCTCTAATTTGTCGTTTGACAGACACTGCAGCATCCTGATCTTTATAGGGGATAACTATCCGGATGGCGTCATCGGTATGCTGTTTAGGCTGGTCCACTGCGACTCTCGAGATGATAAACCTGTTGACGACGGAATCAATAAGGTGATTCAGATACCTCAGCTTACGGAAAACTTCTCTCAGACGTTCACACTCTTCAGAAAAATGCGCCCAAGATGATGATAGCCGGTGCTCACGATCAAGCATAGTGACGAGCAAGCCATGCTTGTAGCGGCTGTACACATGGCTATGGTAGTGCAGAAGTTGCCCTGTGTTTGTCGGCTTAACGTAAACCTTTGTTTCAAAACATGGTGCGCGATTTAAAAGCTGTACCCCAAGGAAAGGGAGCATTCCATTTTTCTCTACCTCCATAGTGAAGCTCACGGCGCTATGGGCGTGGTTCAGAGTATCCAAAAATTGTGTAGCCGCTACCAGATCCCGCATCCTGACTAGAGTGTCGTCTACATAGCGGCGGTAAAATTCTGGGAGTTTTCCCTGACTTTTTAGGGACCCTTCAATAGAGTAAATAAATACATTAGCCAAAAGGGGTCCAAGGGGAGACCCCATAGCTACTCCATCGGTCTGTTCGTATAGGGCCCCGTCGAACTGAAACAGCTGCCCCTTTGTAGAAACGTGCAGAAGATCAACGAGATCAGTTTTGGTCAAGTTTAGATCATACGTGTCGTTGAAGCAGTTGTTCTCGAAAGCTTTCCGTGCCAGGATGTCAATTGTATCGTCTAAGGGTACATTTGTGAAGAGCGATGAGACGTCATAAGAGACCAAGATTTCTCCCAGGTTTATCTTAACTCAACGAATTTCATTTATGAAGGCAAAGATATCAGTGATGGTATGTTCGTTTACCGACAAGGGCTTAAGCATATCATCAAGCCATTTAGCAAGGGCGTAGTTGTATGTGCCCGTAGCAGATAATATAGGACGCATTGCTAATTGCCTCTTGTGGGTCTTGGGCAACCCGTATAAGTGAGCCAGTCTTGATCCGGTAGGTCGAACGGAGTCAGCAATCGCCGATGGTAAAATTCTGCGCACTGTTGACTCCACCAGTTTTTCTTTCTCTAGGAGTGGATGGTAATACTTAGGTGGTCTCCCTTTACTTTTTGGTCTCTGTAAGGGGAATTTGCTTCTATCATTCACAGAGGCCTGCGATAACAACCGTAGATATTCCTGTTTATCTATCACGACTACACCTGACCCTGACATCGGGTCTCTTTAAATCTTCGATGACGCCTAAGGCTACTAGGAGTGCCTTAGGGGGACGCGGGCCTTCCCGTTCAATGTAGTTGAGAGCCACAGATCGAAGTGTAGTGGCAGCCAGTTCTTTCATTTTCTCATCGGAGAGACTGCGCTCGAGGCACCAATAGGCTTTCTCGAAGGATTAAAATTACCGCTGTTAGTGTTTTATTCTTTTGTTGGGGATGAAGCTAGAAACTTTTCTATTAAATAAAAAAAAGGAAGATTCCACCGGAAAATGAAAATTTAAAGAAAAGTTTGCGTGCAAAAGTGAAACATGGAGAGATTCCTCAAACCTGAAAACCTGACTGCTATATTGTCTGTTCGGGTCTGTCATTTTGCTAAGGAGGACTTCAAGCGGGATCTTCAAGTATATGAATATTGGATTTGGTAACATTTGCTTCATACTGAAATCTCAGTCAACCAGTCAAACATATCATTATATTAGAGTGAGAAAACTGAATCAAGCAATATATTAACAACTTTCACCGTTATGCGCTTTTCCAAGCAGTAAAATAAAGAACTTGAAATGTAGGTAAATTTTGTTATCTTCATAGACACTTCTGAAACGATTTACTCTTACCGTCCGATGGAAATATATAAATCGGTCGTATGCCATGGTAGACAGATTAAACTTGATTTCCAGGCGTTTATTTCACAGCAATGAGCGCGGGATAGTACTGCAATCTCTCTTTCACTTCGTAAAACCCCTGCATATATAGCTCCCCACGAGGTAAGTCTCTTGTGATTGTGGAGCCAATATTATTACAATTTACCCTTTGGATTAAGATTCAGGTCTACAAAGTATCGCTCTCCTCGCCTGTGTTTACATCAAGTACGTCTTGTCATCCGGGGAAATCCTTGACTATTGCTATGTCATAGACTCGTTTGCCTATTTTTCAAGCGGTCAGTGTAAAACGCAGACGGCAGAAGGCAGACTAGGGGGAATTTCAAAATGCGGCCTGAGGTTATAACGTAACTGTTGAAAAAGCCCAAACCCCTTAGAAATGCTAACCTTAGGCCTAATTAGGCCTAAAACAATATTTAGGCTGAGCTGTTAGCATTTCTAATGGGTTTGGGCATTTTTCAACAGTTAAATTATTAACCTCAGTCTGCATTTTACCCCCGGTCTGCAGGCTGCGTTTTACACTGACCGATTTTTAAAGCATTATTGTTGGCTATTTAAACACATTAAGCCCAAATGAGTGGTCAAGTATGACCATGCAGGTAAAGAACTTTCGATTCTGAGAAAAGGTTTTTTCTAGGCCGTACTTTCCCTTTAATTCACATTCCCGGAAGTCAATGGCTTCAATCTAAGTATCTGATAATTTAATTTATTAAATCTACCTACAAGCTCATTGAATAAATTTCTGTTTACATAAAGGTCTATAGCACTTGGAGCTTATAGAAGGTAGCTTCCAGAGGTTACTGAGGTAAACAACTTTGAAGGAGTGTTGCCAGGCATCATTGTGGCAGTTAATTAGCTGGAAATTCCAATTTACATTACAATATTTTAAAATAATTTGATATAGGGATCCATGCACCTGTAACAAAACAGTAAGTTGGAAAAGTCTCTTTAAGTGGCATTCAATTGAATATTTTGGAAGATTTGCGACAATGGTCACTGGTCAAGTAGTCTTGCATTCAACTCATTATGTACCATTCACTATGTTAATCATTTGATCAAGGAATGAACTAGTTTCAAAGATGTTTTCATGTATATAGTGGTAACATAGTGAAATGTATTAGTTATTACATATGTTTTACAAACCAATGTGCATGTTGTTTAATCCTTCGATGTTTCAAAGTCATTTTGTATTGATGCAGGCATTTAAATTGGAATTTCCATGGACATACTCGTCACAAGGTAAAATTTTAAGATTGTGAGTAGTTCTGATCCAGGCATGCACATGTACATGAAAAGTTCCATGGATTTACCAGTAGCATGGTAAAATTACAAGACTGTAAGTGTTTTCATCTATCCTTGTACATGGTAATTTCCAAGGATTTTGCAAGTGCCATGGTAAAATTGTAAGTTAACAAGTAGTTTATCTAGTTCTGTAAATACGTATTTTCATGAATTTGCCAGTGACGTCATAAAATTACACGATTATAATTTCAAGGAAATTTCCATGAACTTGGTAAAACTAAACATATAGTAAGTAGTTTTGACGCGGCTATGTATGTGGAAATTTTCATGGATTTACAAGTGGCATGGTGAAATTACAAGAATACAAGTGCTTTTGTTGCAGTCGTATACATGGAAATGTCCATCTAAGTTCCATTTACAATAATGGCATGGTGAAATTACAAAAATATTAGTGGTTTTGTTCCAGTCTTATACACGGAAATTTCCATGGGTCTACAATTGGCATGGTGAGATTACAAGAATATTAATGACTTTGTTCCAGCCATATACACGGAAACTTCCATGGATTTACAATTGGCATGGTAAAATTACACGAATATAAGTAGTTTTGCTCCAGCCTTGTACGCAGAGGTTTCCATGGATTGATTAACCATTGACTTGGTAAAATTACAGAAATAAAAAGTTAAGTTTTGATCCAGTCTCGGTACATGAAGATTTCCATGGATTTGCAATTGGCATGGTACAAGGACAAGAATATAAATGTTTTGTTCCAGCCTTATACATGGAAATTTCCATGGATTTACAATTGACATGGTGAAATTACAAGATTGTAAATAGTTTTGATCTAGTTGGCTACATGGAAATTTCCATGGATTTACCAGTAACATGGCAAACGTGTACGGTTGTAAGTTTTGATCCATCTTTGTACATGAACATTTACATGGATTTACCAGTGACATGGCAAAATTACAAGATTATAAATAGCTTTGGTCCAGCCTTGTACATGGAAATTTCGATGGATTAACCAGTAACATGGTAAAGTTATAAAGTTATAAGTATCCATAAGGTTAGTAGTTTCTTTTATGCCTCCTCGCCACCAACATAATAATCCATTTTATTTCTTCTCTTCTCTTCTTTGTTTTGATTTTGTTTATTCCTGCGTGGAATTGAAGGGAGATTTTGATAGGTCTTGAGCAGGGACAGTAAACACTGAACCCCCAAATGGACCTCCTTCTGGACCCCATTCGAGAGAAGAGAGAAAACGATGGATGGTTTTCGCAGCGACGTCATAAATTCTAAAATCAAAGTCACAAGGTCCTCTGAACTTTAATCTATAAAAGGAGGTTGGAAATAACCTAGAAATAAATCCTTTTTTTCAAGTTTCCAGTTCCATGATTTCTTCCGTTTCGAAAATACAACAATTTGAATTTCCGAATTGTCACCTTGCGTGAGACTGTGATGCAAATTTGGTTAAAAAAAAGGTCAATCCCTGCGAATCTCAGCAGCTTTAGTCTGTCAAGTACATTTGGAGATGTGTTCATACCCGTGTATTATAAGTAAGCACTTTCCTCGCAAAGTCACCTCTCGATGTTTTCGTTTATTAGCGGTCGCCATATTGGTGGACTACATGGCGTCTCCATGGAGAGGTGGTTAAAATATTTGTTTCCTACGACATTGCATGTTCTTGGCCTTTTTCATGGAATGATTTCGAATTTAATGTTTATCGCGTAACTAGCTATGGTTGAGGATATGAGAAGCGAAATAAATAATAATGATAATGATAATGATAATGATAATGATAATGATAATG
>NC_090871.1:50715657-50723157 GCF_036669935.1 Montipora foliosa | reverse complement strand
AAAACAAAGATCACAATCGCCTAAGTCTTGTTTATGCAAAGTCAAAATTTACTCTCCAAGACGCGTACGATGTTATTTATTCTAACCAGGTAATTCCATCATTTTGGAAATAGCAGGTACTTTATTATTCAACTGCGTCACAATTCTTCACTGATTTTGGGGCTCATTTTGTTGAAACTCAAGCACGCTTCCAACAGGCCTGTGAACCCTTCCTGCTTACAGAGCAATACTAAAAAACTTCTCCCATATCACATTTCAACCTTAAGCTTGAAAATTCAATACATAACATGATATTATAATTCAGAAGGGCAGAAAATACCTCAGAATCCTTTTCCAGCGAAAAATTTATTGAAACAAACAACATATTTGCTCTCAGAGGCGAAAACCTCTTCCTATTTCATTGCGTGCGTGAAGACAAGAAACTCGATCGTGTTAAATTACCATGTACTTCAGGTAAATACAGCTCACTTTGATTTCGGCTCGACGGGCGATAGATTGTTGTCGAAGTCCATTACTCGTCGCTTTTAAGATTCCATCGCCTGTATATCCAATTAACGTGCCATTATTGAGCTTCATAAGCGTATATTTTGTTCAAAGATCCACTAAAACGCCATTCGCGTTACATGACTTTCGACGCCATTGCCGGTTAAGTTAATCGTTCTACTGTGTCCACCAGAGAAATCTACGCATTTCCCACTACCCTCTCGATCCTACGAAAATACGCTCAGAAGGCTTTATGCACAAAGCCACCACTTAGCAGGGGAATGACAGGCAAAACTTTTCCCAACACGGAAAATAAAAAAACCCACGAAATGAAACCGAGGTTCCGACTGGGTTTGGCAACCCAGTGATAAGACAGACATACTCTTTTGGTAAATATCTGGTATGATGGCTTTCTCTTTCAACCACAGTAATAAATCATCCCAAAAACAAGAGGACTTTTTACAATTCCAGAAGAGATGACAAAGTTCTTCAGGGAAATCGATCGCCGCAAAAGGTACACAGTTAGAATTATTTTTAAGGCAAATTTTTGTCAAAAAAACAATTCGTCTGTAATATTCTATGTAAGAATCTATAATGAAAGTTGGACAATTTAGTGCTCTTGGTGCAGCGAAAAGCTAGTTTATAGGCGTTTCTCCAGTCAGGTTTATGGCAATTTTCAGATTCACAGTTTGCGTCCCATTTTATTTGGCTTTTTTCAGGGTTATTAGCTTTCATAGATATGAGCTTTTTCTAAACCGCTTTGTTGGCCTTTCGTCTTTTAATAAAAGAGCTATAGAAATCCTCGAGTCTTGTTTCACTTGCTTCTTTTGTCACAGGGGTTCTAATAGACCGAACTGAAGATATGAGTCCAAAGAAGGTTAATGGTTGTATTTGTATGTTGTAGATATTCGATACCTCGGCTAAAGAGAAAAACCTGTTGTAGTCCCTCAATATGTGTTTAACCTTAGAAATGCCTTTCAAAAATAGCTTTTTGTAAAAAATAGGTTTGTTCCCTACTTTAATTAATGAGTTGTGCCATAGAGGTTGTTCCAAAGACTGATTCTGCGATTTGACCGACCCTTCGAAAATTAACTTCTGTCCAAATACTCAGAATTTCTCGGATTAGGGGTAGTTTACATCAGTTATCTCCGTAATTTTCTTTTCTTGAAAAAAAAGGCTCATATTGTTGACCCTCTCTTGACCTTCCACAAGCACAAACCTTTGACAAGCGCAATAAGCATGTGCTTTATTCGCAGGCTTCGTTTGCATGTGTCAGCGGAGTTTAAACAAAACGGAAGAGTATGGGATGGAATGAAACATCAGCAGGGAAAATGTACCTTCACCAGCGTTTGGGGAACTCGTTGAGAAAACTGACGACAAATAAACACACACCGATGAAAGGAAAATAATGTAACTTTATTATTTAGGATCATATTTTGTTATCTATATCTTTATGTCTGTTGATTGAAGCTTCTTTTTCGTGACTTACCACTCCGAGTACCCAAGTATAGATGAAGTATAGTCAGGTGCGAAAGCAGAGAGGCAATTTAGTCGCGCTGTTTTTGAGCTTTTAAGTCTTGCGAGTGCGATCACACATGTCTTTTTAGGCGCATAACGAAAAAAATAGTAGCTTGCATGTGCGACCATTTGGTCGTTAACTTTTAGCTCTGAGGTCGACGAGAAGTAGATTGGTTATGGCATGTTTCAGGCCCTGGATCAACAGAAACACCATCAGCATCATCACTATGAACAAAGAATAGAACGACTAAACCATTTTTTATAAATATGCATCCACTTGAAATAACTCATCCGTAGAAATAACAAACGGTTTAGTGTCCAAGAAAAGAAGTTTGAGCTATTACTGGTGTACCGTTTTGTCGTTCTCGTTCTCTTTCTGTCTTCTGTCATTTCTGTTCTTCTGTCATAGGCCGTCCAAAAAAAAAAAAAAAAAGAAGCCATTTCAGAGTCAACTGTCAATAGCTAGCGAATAGGAATCACGCTAAAATTAGAAGCCAGAAAAAAAAAACGTCAGTTCAAGGTCAAAAAAGACTTTTCACTGATGCACTTTATGCCACGTTATTTCTGAAAACGAGATCATTCACATTTTGATGTATTCATTGAAACACGCCAGGCTGGCTTGGAACAAGAATCGGCAAAATACGGCAATGCAACTAAGAAAGGACGAACTTCAAACAAGATCCGCTCCAACACTTAAACAACGTTTAGGTGCTATAAACAAAATAAACAAACTCATTGCGATTACGTGTTTATAACATCAAGGCAACATTTTCTTCTCAATGTCGAGGCACATCGAAAACCAGTTGGGCAAACGGATTAAAAAGAACTCAAGTTGTTCGATCGCATTTAAGAGCAAAACAAACAAACAAATCAATGTTTTCTTCATGTCTAAAAGAGGACAGATAATTGTAATTTAATTCCAGTTGACAATAAAAATTCGATTTTCATTCTTGAACAAAGGAAAAACCAAATCAATCACTTTTTTTTAAAATAACAAACGGTTTAGTGCCCAAGGAAAGAATTTTTGGAGTAACTTCTTGCACT
Organism: Montipora foliosa; assembly: GCF_036669935.1. NCBI lineage: Eukaryota > Metazoa > Cnidaria > Anthozoa > Scleractinia > Acroporidae > Montipora > Montipora foliosa. Next base: position 50,720,112 of record NC_090871.1, on the reverse strand, counting down.
AAGTATGAGCTATTACTGGTATTCTGGCTTTTCGTTGTCGTTCTCTTTCGCTCTCATTTCGTTTCTGTTTTAGTCATAGGTCCTCCAGGCATCATGTAACCTTCTAAAGATATGCCAAAAATTGCAATACAGAGAAAAAAGCATCTCCAAGCAAACTAATGTAAACACTCAGCTTTAAGTTTATGTCCCTCCGATGATTGACTTGAATAACTGCGTAGCCGCCAGTGTGGACCACAGCTATCATGATATGTCAAACTGGATTGAAACAAGCGAAAAATGCAGAAAGAAAACATTTTCCAAACCGTTTTCATGAAGAGCGTTGACTGGGTGAGAACTATAGTTGATGTTGTATGGCCGTGTAGCCTCCTCGAGCCACAAAAGGCCAGCCAAAAATGAAGCCTTGCTTGTGTTTAGGTTAGTTAACTTGTGTTTAGTCAGCTCTCCCATCAAAAACCAGTACCCGGTCAGCAATCAACTTCAAAAATAACAGTTGACCTCGGGGAGCTCTACGCTTGAGCCCGAGATATGGTCACGTGATACTGTTTAGCGGATACCTCGATTTGACAGGTGTCAATTGATCAAAACATGGATGTCCAATATTAAAGATGTATGCTGTAAACTAGCATGATACTGATCTCCTTGGCATACATGGAGGGGTGGACAGAAGTACGTACGAACGATGACGTCATGGCTATAAAATCAAAATTTCTCGCATAGATGGGTTACCATATTTACTTAACTATGGTGCGTGCGCTGCGCCGAGCTCCGCTAAAATGTAATCCAAGTCTGCTTACGAGCCAAATTGCCCATTACACCGGCGCTTAATCCGGTTTTCTTAGCATGACGCGACTTGGAGTATTTCTACTCCCCCCTGGACGGGACACTAGTCCATCGCAGGGCTACCCCCAGCATAATACATGCTTAGTTGACGGTTCCCCAATGGAGCTTTTCAGGGCCAATGAAACACAACGAAACAACAGAACAAAACAACAACAACAACGGTTAAGAATCCCAACTGGCCGGAGGCAAACTAGTTGGCTATTTGCAAGTGCAGCTGGTAAGGTGAACCAGGGACTACCAGGATCAAATTCAACGAGTGGTCAGAGCGGGTCTTGAACCCAGGATCTCCCGATCTCGAGACAAGCACCCTAACCACTGGGCCACACAAATACCATGCACACAAATTAAAGTCACTGGTACCCACTTGGTGGAGAAAGGCACCGTGAGATCCAGGGCCCGAACCCGGACCACTCGCTCCAGAGTCGGGCGCACTAACCATGAGGCCACACCCCCCTCCCACACGGAGGTAGGTACGTGGGTACAATCTCGGACAAAACCTGTTGAGACAGTAACACAAATTCACCTTCATTACTACACACCCCCACTTACTATCCCCTCCCTACTCTTCCCCCCCCCCCCCCCCCAGGTTTGGTCCGAGATTGTAGGTACGTAGGTAGGTAAACATAGCAAGCAGCCTTAACCGGCTGAATTGGGTTTAAACAAATAAAATAGAAATTTAAAATAAAAATATAAATGTAAGAAAATAATATTTGTAATTAATAAGCTACAAAAATTGATAAAACCTAGATCTAAAAGCTAAAATAGAAACAAATCAAGAATTATTGAGATGAGATTATAGCTCTTTCTTATTCTATCAGTTTCACAGTCTCAAACCCAAGAAGAGTAAATGAAAAACAAGCGCGGCATAGTCAATGACTAAACATATATAGGCAGAGTAGAAGAGACACATCTTTCTCCGAAATCTTGGCTCCTTTTTACTGAATAAGAAAATGTAGTCGCTTTTTAACGACCTCAGAAATATGAGCATTCTAAGTTACATCATTCGGAAGAGTAAGAACTAAAAGCTTAGCATGATGCACTACCTTAATATTCTCACCTCCTATGACTATTGGAGGGAAGACTATTTATACCTTAGCAAACGAAATCCGCAATTCTTTGCATTTCTTGTTGTTCAGCTTAACCCTGTTTCTACTTGACCAGTCAGTTGGCTACCCCGTCGGGTTATTGATCATGATCAAAAGGAACCATGGTCCGAACTTGGTGCCTTGCACAACACCTGAAGGAACTGTGCTGCACTCTGAGAAGCATGCAGCCCTCCGAGAATTTGTTTCTCTGGGACCTATGGGGTAAAAAAACTATTATCCGATTAATTATACCAACAGGTAAAGCCACCTGACTATATAACTTTTTTGCTAAGATTTCATGGTCTTTTAAATCAAATAACTTCCTATAATCAAATAGGAGAGTCGGTAAAGTAGAATATTATTATTAACTATAATATTGTTGGTTAGTTTGAATTTACCTCAGTTGTAACGAATGCTCGACGGCTCCTTAAGCTTGAGGTATCTGGGCCAATTAAAATTGGACAAAAGATATTTGTAAAAAAGAACAGATTTAGTTTGGTGTAACTTAAAAAAAAGGCTAGAGCCTCAAGCATGACTTGAAGATTCTTTTCAGTCCTCGCCTGAAGTTAGAACTAAATATAAAGCAAATGCAAGGATTAACCGCACTGTTTGACGCCACCATAACATGGGCAAAAGCCCAAAAAGGCCGAAAGTTGCAAGGTAAAGTGACCACAAATTTGAACACTGCACCGATGCCATAGGGTATCCAACACAAGGTAAACCCAATTACGATAGCAATGGACAGATTTAGCACCTTCTTGTTTCGTATTTTGCGTTGATCTTCAGATTGAGACGACTGCTCGCCTGGTTTTGTTTGAAACTTGAGTTTCCAAAAGATGACGGAATAAAGAACAGTTATGATGACGAGTGGAAGGTAAAAGAATACAACAACCTTTGCTAACAGGTAGTTTCTGTGGAACGATGACTCTCCGAACATCTCTTTCCACCGCCTAATCTCACACATCATTTGCTCAGAATCGACTTGGAAAGTAACACTCGGTGGCAAAATGACTGCTATCGCAACGATCCACGTACCAAGGACAAAAAATCGACACAGTTTTCCACCGATGATTGGCGAACGGAGAGGGAACACCACAGCTTCAAATCGTTCAAATGCTATTAAGACCACCGTCTGGATAGATACTATTACAGATGTACCTGGAAGGAAATGCTTCAAAACGCACAAGATCCAGCCACCGCTTTTTTCAAAAATGCGGAATTGAAGCCCATGCAGCAATTCTAGGACCGCCGTTATCAGAAGGAGAAGATCTGACATGGCCATGTTGACTACGAGAAAGTTAATTGGCTTCCTCATGCTCTTGATTCTATATACTATTAACCCAATACAGCAATTCCCAAACGCCGAAAGGATGGATAAGAGGCAAAAGAACAAGACTACTCCAATTTTTGCTGCTGGGTCATCCAGTGGGTGTGGGCACTTTGAAATATTCGTGGTTGCATTCATGGCTTTGAACTGATCGGGTTTTCGTGCTACACCTCTTCAAACTTCCTCTGAATTTACTGGGCTGCACCTTTGAATTCATTGAAAATAAATATTAAGTAAATAACCGAATAAATAAGTAACAAAAGCAACATCAACTTGCGTTTAGAGGTTCTTTCTGCATCCATCCATCACGTTATCCCTTCCCTATGTTGAACGAACAAGGTTAACGTGCGACTTTCTTAATGCGCGAATTTTTTGAACTCTTAATTATAGTTAAGGAATAGGCTACTATCTTTCTTGGAAACACTTTAAATATCCTTCTATTCGCAACAAAAAACTTGTTGGCGGCACCGTGAGTGTCAAAAGGAATAGTTTTCTCAGCTAATGCATTATTCCAGTACTTTTGCTTTGATTACTTTTAATTTTGCCACCACTTTCAAGTGATTGTACTCCTTTTCTAAAACTATTGAATGAGTATGTAAAAAGTGCCAAATCACTTGAGTTACCAATGTCTGATCTGTTCCTGGGTCACTGAGACAAACGTTGACTGTGCTGTGCGGTGCTTAAAGCTTTCTGCATATGCGACAAAATGCTACACGAAGCGGATCAGAAGATATTTTCATTTCCTATACGAACTTCCCGATCAGCAAGTAATATGCAAACAGTTTAGATCGCCGGAATTCCTGTCTTGATTCAGCTCTTTCATACATGTAAAGGCACAAAAGAAATCGCTAAATTATATGGCTATTTCTACCATGTGATAAATATGGTTAACAACAATTTTATGACTACATGACCGTGAGCAGGCCAAGGTTTTGAAATCACTGAATGACCAGTATTAATTTGTAAACACGCTTTTCAAGTAAAGCGGATTAACAGTACACTTTAAGTTTTAAACACAGATTTAAAACCGATTCGCCTTTAGCGATTGCGCGGACAAGTAGCTATTTCACTACCTTACAAATGTGAAAACAAAAAGAGAATTTGCGTTCGCTTGCATTGTGTCGTGGGGTAATTGACGTACCTACCATGCGGCGAGAGTACCGAAATTGGGTTTTTCTTCCATTTGGAAAAAAAATGACCGGT
>NC_090871.1:50698157-50700657 GCF_036669935.1 Montipora foliosa | reverse complement strand
CGGGTTAGTCGGGGTTACGTGCAAAAAGCTCTTGAACAGTACAATGATAAAAAACATTTCATTACGAATTCCCCGTACTAGTTTTTTGGTTTCAAAAGTTTCCAATGAAGTTCTCGAGTTTATGTCTGTTGAGAAAATTATGAAGCCAAGTGTCCATGCCTCTGAAATACGACAGAGACTTTTGTTGGATGGCGTTGTAGATGCTGACGATTTGCCGAGTGCTTCTCAAATAAATAAACGAATAACGCGTGATTTGGTGATGAGCAAAAAGAAACTATTAGTCATACCGTCAGAAAGCACTACTCCTGAACAAATTGCCAGACAAGAGGAATATCTTAACGTCATATCTACATTTCAACCACACCAAATCCATTTCTTTGAAGAGGCAGGTGTGATAAAAACCAGTGGGAATCGTAGTTACGGGAACGCTACCGTCGGCGAGAAAGCAGTCGAGTTTCAACGATATGCTTCGAAGGCCAATTTTACCATCAACTCGCTCCACTCAGTACGTGGGGTAGACTATTATAATAGGCTGATTTAGCAACAGAACGGGAACGTCAGTGGCGACGGCGCGCGCAGAAAAAACACCAATGAGAATTCAGAATAGATTAGACTTCACTCTTTTCTTCTCTATTCTAAATTCTCATTGGTAGTTTTGCTGCGCGCGACGTCGCCACTGACGTTCCCGTTCTGTTGCTAAATCAGCCTAATATTCTTGACGGCCCCTCGAATGGATTTCAGTTGCTTTAATTTTTTGAAGATGCTGTTGAAATTCAACGCCCTGATGGAGGTGTTCTTCTCGAGCGTGGCGATTGCGTCGTGATGGACAATTGTGGCTTTCACCATGGTCTGTTGAGCCTGTTCTAAGAGAACTGTTGAATGACTATGGCGTCCAGCTCATTTACCAGCCACCTTACTCACCACATCTAAATACGTGTGAATATTGTTTTCACCAAATAAAGGAATTCTTGCGGAGATGTCAAATGTTAGCGATAGAAGAGACCGAAATTGCCATAGCCGAGGGTGTTTTGTTGATATCAGCAGCTAATTCAAATAACTATTTTCGCAATTGCGGCTACATATAACAACAAAAGCAATCTTTCGTGTCTTGTAAAGCTGTTGAGCTTTTGCCTCTAGTTTATCAGTAAATTCGAGAAGTTTCCACTTCGCAATTGCGTGATGAAACTTTTTATGGAGGCGTGTCTGTCAATCAAACTCGCGTACCCTGATTGGCTAACTTGTAAAAAATGTTTGTTGGGTGGCCACGGTAAGGCGCGTCGCACTATAAATAGTGAGAAATAGAAGACTTTATCCGGTAGTTGTTCAGATCATGATATTGATGTCAAGTAAATATTCAAATTTCTGTATTTTCTGCCTTGTTGCGCTTCTTCGGATTACTTTTTTTATGTGTTTATGTGACGATAGCAAAATTACATCGATATTTATGTGCGGGCAAAGTTTGACGAGAAAGCGTGCAGACATTCAATTGACATATGTAACTCAAAGTCACCATAGTTTACAACCTCGTTCCCAGGGTCCCTCTTCTCTGCCTCCATTGTCCCTGGGAACGAGGTTGCATAGTTTAATCTTTTTACGGAAAAGTCATTCTACCGTGGAAATAACGTTGTTGCCGAAATTGTGTCAGTTTAAAAGACATTGTTTCGACGAATTTGCAAAAAGCAACTGATCGATCCACGCATAAAACTTTCTATATAAAATTTGCATTGAATAGTTAATTGCACTGTGACAAAAAAAAAAAAAAAATGAAAATTCAAAGTCGAAATGCCGACGACAGCGACGAAGGAAAAAAGTAAAGGAGGGGAAAATAAAAAAACAAAACAAAAAAAACTCAATCAGAAGGTCACCTCTGCATTCTCATCCTTACGCTAGTATCCAACAGTACCAGTACTTGCATAAAAGGATCCGTTTGGAAAGATTAACTATATGTCAAGAATGGTTTCTTTCGTTGGGAAATCTTGAAAAAGATATAGAGTTTTCCAATGTTTCAGAAGCAGTTGAATCATACAATTATCAAATTTGATCTTTACAAGGAAGCTGCCTTCGAAGCATGTTTTGATGCCAATATCGAAGTTCAATTGAGGTCTCCTGAAATCCAGATCTCCCGAACCAACCCACCTGTGAAGATTCCCGTCGACGTTGCAAGCGTGTATCTGTCATATTGCCTCAGTCGTAACGTAATCAAAGCGTTTTGCCCTCATAAAAAGTCCATGGAAACCATGTCGTTTCGATAGTACGAGTTGTACGTTCGGTTCATTTTGCTCAGTATTCCTCTGGCGCTGTGCGAGATGAAAACACTTCAATATTCTTTTGAAACTCATCTGATAATTCCTGCTAAATGTAAAACATATACAAGGATTGATCATGATAGCACTGTTTGACACCAGAAGGACGTTGTCCGTAACCCAGAAGATGAAAAAGCCACACGGCAGACTAACATCAAACGCTATTAATATGGCACCGATACTCTGGGGGCACCCAA
>NC_090871.1:50670657-50683157 GCF_036669935.1 Montipora foliosa | reverse complement strand
TATCAAAGATTTATGAACGACTAGTACTCTCACAGTTAGCATCTCACATTGATGAACAGTCCCTACTGGGAGTACGTATTTCAGGATATCGACAAGGTCATTTCACCTGCACTGTTTTAATAGGTATCCGAGACGATTTATTACGGGCCATGAAAAGAGGAGAAGTCACAATGATGGTATGTGCAGATTATTCAAAGGCCCTCGACACAGTACAGTTTAATGATCTTTTGAGAAAAATACACTGCATGAGTTTTTAAAAAACATTTCTATTGTGGGTCCTAATATTTTAGATTGTTTAATTTTTGATAGTGTAGATAGCATTTACAGTTGTAAAAGCCTCTCTTTTGCTGGAATACTGTAAATAAACCATTATTATTAATATTATTATTATGACAGTTTGAAACTTTTGAATGTCAATACCTAAAAGCTACCTGGGGCGTTAATCGTAACCCAGGAGCTCCATTTTCAAGTCCTATTTACAAATATCTTCCTAAAAGTATTATCCACTTCAATCTATTAAACTATGTGAAAATATAAAATAAGTGAGTGCTAAAATTAAAAAAAAAAAAAGAATAATAATAATAAAAAAATAATAATAATAATATATATATATATATATATATATTTTTTTTTTTTTGACAATAATATCCTTTGCTGGAATGAAATTCGTGTTATATTGCTCGTAAAGTTTATGTGATTACTTTAAAAGTGCGGGAAATATTAAGAGAGCTTGATAAGACCGATTTCTGCATCTTTAGCAGGACTCCTTTAGTGCTCACTCTTGACCCGAGTAAATTCCTCATTCCCTCCTCCATGTCTGTGCACCATCCACCTAGCACGTCAATAATGATGTTGTATTGTTGCACATCGTACCCAGGGTACTGTCACTTTATCGCCCATCTTAGGGGGGCATACTTGGCTGTCTTCTCCTCTTCCTTACTTGTTCGGTTATCAATCCATGGACAGCTCATCTCTAGTGCTATCACCTTCTCCTGTTGGTGGTCGATAAAACGGGCATCGATTCTGTTTTCTCTCACCTCGGTGTGCTCAGCATAGAGCGGGACATCCCAATAGGCTTGAAACTGGTCGTTTTCATATACCGGTTTGGGTTTTACTTGGGAGAACCATGGTGGGACTTTGTCAATAAGGTTTGCGTCCTTCAGGATCTCGAAGAACAGGATCTTCAAGGCGTTATTGTGCCTTTCCAAGTACTTGTTCTGGGCCAAGGTGGGACATCCAGCTAGAATATGCTGAACTGTTTCTGCTGATCTACTGCATAGCCTACATGCCACTTCAGTAGCTGGTCGGGCTCGCACCTTGTGACTGTAATATATTCGTGTTGGCAATAGTTGCTCGTACAGCTCGATCACTCCTGCAACGGTGTTAGACGGACACAACGTCCAGTCCTTAAGCCAAGCAAAGCAGCCTGCTTTACTCAGACTTTCATCCTCCCACCTACTTGTGTGTAGCTTTCCTTGCCACCTCTCTTCCCTCACAGCCTGCGTATTCTGTTTTTCTACAGTTTCCTTCAAAGCAACTTTAGTCTTCTTGTCTGTGATTGTTACTCCCCCCTGGGTGATGCAGGGTGACGGGTGTTCAAGGTCCAGGCCAAAGACCGAGCTCTGCTGCATACTTCATGCTATCCTTTAAAAATGAATGGTGTCCCACCTCACCTGCTCTTTCTTCAAACTTTCTCACAACTGCAATGGTCGGGTCCAGGTTCTTGTAGACTTTCAGAGCAGCCTTTATCTTGACGAGTTTGTATTCTTGCTCGACTGATTTCAGCCGGCGCCCCCCTTTTTCCCTCGGGAGGTACAGTAATGCTGTCGAGCCTAGGGGGTGTTTGCCGCCGCTCTCAACGAGGATTTTTTGAACTTCTCTGTCGATTTGCCTAAGCTCTGCTATTGGCCAGTTCTAGGTCCACATTAGATACCCCAGTATGGGAAGGGCAAATTGGTTCGATGCAGCTACGCGGTTGTGATCTGACAGTGGACTTGACCAGATGACTGACATGCGTTGTAGGTATTCTTTGGCTGCAACATTCAGAGCTAACTTGTCATCTTGTTTTAGATTCTCTAATGTTCCCAGGAACTTGTAATACGTTCCTTCCTTTAGATTTGTCAGTACTGCTCCGTCATCCAACTGCACTCCGGTTTCATCCTTCACCTGTACGCCTCTCCTTACATGGACGGTCGCGCATTTCTTTGGGTTCCATTCTAAGCCTATATCTTGCATCGCACTCTTGATTGACTTCAGCACCTTGTTGAGTTTGATCTCTGACGCTGCGAGCGCCTTAAGGTCGTCGATATACAGCAAATCCGTGTTCTTTGTGCTTAAGGGTTTGGACAACTTGTACCCCTCCGAAGCTCGTAGTTTCCAAGCCACATGATTCATACACAGGGTGAACAACCTGGGGCACAATGCATCTCCCTGAGGGAGGCCGCGTCTGAATTGTATAACTGCAGACTTCTCTATCCCCTGCTTCGTCTTTGCGACGACTTTCGTGTTCAAGGTGTTGCACAGGCTCTCGATAGTGCGGCACAGCCAGGTTGGAAATCTGTGTAGAATCATCATCTCAGCAAGCCATTCGTGGTCAACTGAGTCAAAAGCTTTCTTGACATCAATCCAGGCCATGCTCAAGTTGCGTTTCCCTCTGCGACAGTCTTGTGTGACCATTCTATCAATGAGCAGGTTATCAACAGTGCCACTGCATCCTGATTTGGCGCCTCTCTGTTCTCCCTCCATTAGGCCATATTCATTTAGGTGACAATCCATTGGTCCTAATAAGCATGATGTGAACCACTTATACATAGTGTTCAAGCAGGTAATTGGTCTTTGGTTGCTGCTTGAAAATTTTCCTGGCTTAGGGATTAACGTCGTTTTTCCCTTGGCAAACCACATGGGGTATTCAGAAGGACTCTGGCCGATGGATTGGAACGATTTGGTCACACCCTCATGCAGCGCTTCTTCCACCAATAGTTGGCGATTCTATCTGGCCCAGGAGCGCTCCAATTTCTTTTCTTCATGATAGTTTTCACTGCTTCAGTTGATTCAAGGACAAAATTCTCATTTGATGGTGGTGGGACATGTTTATTAATTGCCTCTCTTACATCCTCAAGCCAGGTAGCATTTCTATTTCCTGTTCCTCCTTTACTCCACACTTGCCTCCAAAATGAGCTTGCTTCTTCGATGTCTTCAAACTGATTGGCATCTGTTTCATTACTGATAGTGCTCTGGCGAGGTTTGTACTTAGGTCTGTTTAGATCCTTATCTTCCGCTATCATTTCTCCGAACTTTGCGTATACACGCCCTGGGTCACTCTGGAACTGGTTGTTGAGTCCTCTGGATTGCTGTTGCTTTTTTCTCCGCGAATACTCTCTCTTTAATCTTTTCACAGTCGACTTTTTCTTTTCCATGTAATTCACTAGTTGCGTGACGGACAAGACTTTGCATTCTTCCAGCAGTACGGCTCTATTTCTACTTCATTTTTTCGTGATCTTTTTAGTCGCTTTTAATCTTTCTACTTCTGCTGCAGCTATAGAGATCTTTTTCCGCATTTCAGATACCTTTCTTTCGTATTTAACTTTCATTTTGTTTTGATAGTTGTCTTGTGTCGTTTGTGATGTTGAGTTTTTTTGTTTTTTCCATCCTTTATGCAGAAGGAACGCTACAGTGACTGCGCAAAGCGCACAATTTGCGATCCACAGATAAACAAAGGGGTCGTTAGTTTGGAAACTCGTGGTTTTTGTCAGTTCGGTGATGGCTTTATTGATGTTTTCAATTTCTTTTTGAGTTGGTCTTTCTTTTGTTCTGGTGTCAATGTCCCGATTCATGAATTCCCCGGGCTCTGAACTAATTGAGTCAAATATCTTGATAGCCGAGTCCAACAAAAGCTTTGTTTCTTGACACATCGATTCCTGTGGGACAAGGTGCTGTAACTCTGGCTCTTTTGCATTTTCAAAAGTTTGTGTTTGCAAAGATTGAGAATTATTATCAAGCATATCGCAGATTTCTCTTTCATTTTCAGTAGGTGGTCTCCTTGTCCCAACTCGTTCGCAAATAGTTTCTCCTTGTGAACGTCAGGATAAAAGGACACAACGGCAGGTGGTGGCTAGAGTATATATATAAAAAAGGTTTTTACTTTTAATAAATTAGATCAAATCCTCATGAATATTTTGAGCTGTTAAACCAGGAGAAAAAAAACACTATCTCGAAAGGAAATGCTCATGAACACTTGATTTTAGAATTCAACACTCTTTGTACTAATAATTACTTGTGGCTGTCTACCAAGATATAAAGTTTGCAAGTAACGGAATAAGGATTTTATTAGGCGGCGACTGCGGACAAATTTTTCTATACAGTGATTAGTAGTATTTCGGCATTTCTTCCTATCGTTAATTATAGGGGGTTACGGAAAACGAGTACCGTAATTTCCAGCCGATTACCCGCTGGTAATGCGTTAATTTTCCAGTAAACCGCGGTTGCTGCGGGTAATGGGAAGGTGCGGGTAATGTGATAATTTTTAAATCCCAGGTAAGTATTTGACAGATTGAAACAGGTTAAAATGAGGATAATTAAACCACCACTTCCTTCAAATCTGTGTGTTGCCTCGTTTGTTGATTCAATCTTAAAAATGATGCTTTATTTGCCTTAGTCTTTGTAAAACCGCTCGATGAACTAAGCAAATTGAATGAAAAACAATCTCTTCCTTTAACCATGTCACAACTTGTCACCGAAACAAAAGTAAACAAGAAAGAATTTCTCACTTTAACACATCCTTTTCAATTTTAAGAAAGAGTTTATCGTGAGACACGATTCAATGCTAGGAAGTAACAAGACGCGAATGTGTTTAGTTTGTGATGGTTAATATTCCTAGGGGAATAACTTAATTAGCCCCAGGACTCCACGTGTTGGCCAGCTTGTCAATTTACTGACGCGTCCATGTAATATGATCGTTTTGTTTAGCTCGTTATTCGTTCGAGTCGTTCGTTCATCGCGTCTCCTTTTCTTACCTTTTCTGCATGGCTTCTGCCGCCGGTAAACGCAAGGTCAAGGCACCTACCTTACCGACGGGTTTTGTTTACGACCTCCTTTCACTAAGTCAGCCGCCTCACAGCGCTCCAAGTGCAAGAACTTCGCCTCAAGACGACCTCACTCCTTCACGTGGCTCGCCGGTGTCCATGCCGGGAAATTCCCAGGATTTGGAGCTAATCAAACTTCAAATAGAGAAACAGCGTATGGAAATCCAAGTCTTGGAACTGGAAGCTCAAGCCAAGGCCCGATCGCTATCGTCTCCTAGCATTGTTAAACCGGCAGCGATTCATTCGCTCGACACCCTGCGTTCCGGACACAATGCCGGGAAGTCCCAAGGTCAACTTGATCACAACACACGTATCACTAATCCGCAAGAATGGCCTCATTTGCATGTCCCATTTAGTCTTGCCAGGAAAACGTTTAAAGATCTTACAACTTCTGAATTTGTTTACGGTTATTTAGACATTGTTAATTCCGAACCACCCGAGAAGCAAGCCGTCATGACGCGACATCTGATGTCTTTAATGCGCCTCGCTTCAAAGTATAATTGGCTCGCTGTTCTTTCCTTTCACGCCGCCGTGTTAGATCGCATCGAGGCCGGCCTCGCCAACTGGGGCGATGACTTCAGCGAGATAGAGCGATTCAACATCACAGAATCTCAGCGACTTCCCAACACAACACCGTCTGCAAATAATGCCATAGTCCCAGGTCCCAGCAACCGCTCACGGTTATATTGCCGCGAATGGAATCGCACTGGCACTTGACACAACACCAGTCACCAGCCGGGAGTGGAACACATCTGCGCTTACAGCAAACTCTCTGATCATTCTATTGCATCTTGTCCTACTCGACCATCGCCTTCTTCAAACCGTCCCACACCACCTACGTCTGATTGACTAGTCATCTCTCCTAACTCTCCCGAACAATCTCCATTATCTTCGACATCACCTTTTGCTCCGTTACCTTCGTCCGAAGTCTCGTCCGTTTCGGTTTTGCCGTCTGGTCAGCTTTCGTTCTCCAGTTCCCGTTGGTATACCGCTGTTGTTCGCCATATCCTTTGCTCCAAGTCGTCCTACCCCAACGCCTTCGGAGCTCGTGTTCCCGTTCCTTCGAAATTGAATATTCCTTCGTGGAATTCCGCTCTCGACAAGTACTCCGCATTTGGTTGGCCCATCAACTACCGCTCAAGTTTCGTTCCTACACCTTCCAAGTCTAACCACTCCTCCGCAGTCCGTTTCCCAGATGCTATTAACTCCTTCATCGCAGCCGAAATTTCTCATGGGGCGACCGCTGTACCATTTCTCCAGAACCCTTTCCCGTCGCCGCTCCAAACCTCACCGCTGCAAACTGTCCCCAAGGATGACTGTAAGCGTCGCGTCGTTTTGGATTTGAGCTTTCCCCCCGGTGCCTCCGTTAATGACGACATCCCCAAAGACTCTCTTCTGGACGAACCTTTTCATCTTTCTCTTCCTCGCTCCGCCGACTTTGTCGATCTCATCATTGCCAAGGGCCCAGGATGTTTCCTTTTTAAGAAGGATTTGAAGCGCGCATATCGTCAAATCCCTGTTGATCCTAGGGATTACAATTTACTCGGTTACCACTGGAATTACCTTCTATACTTTGATCTGGTTCTTCTCTTCGGCTTTTGTTCAGCCACCCTCGCTACCAACGCGATTGCGCACATTTTCTATTCCGTTTATCATCACCAGTGCGTAAATTACATCGATGACTTTGGTGGCGTAGAGTCCTCGCACGACGATTCTCTTCAAGCCTTCCAGGAACTTGAAACCCTTTTCAACCGCTTGGGTATGGAATCCTCCTCGGAAAAAGATTGCCCTCCTTCAACTAGAATGGTTTTCCTCGGCCTCATTTACGATACTGTTACTATGACTGTGGACGTTCCTGAAGACAAGCTGTCACGTGCCTCCGCCCTCATTCGTCTTTGGCTCAGTTCCCCACGCACCACAAAATCTGATTTACAGTCTCTCATTGGCAAACTTTCCTACATCTGCGCCTGTGTCAGCCACGGAAAAATTTTCATGCCGCGAATGCTTTCTGACCTCTGTCGCCTACCCCACAAATCTTCCCGCTCCACGCCCAGTTCCGCCCTGCTAGCCGATCTGCGCTGGTGGAACGAGTTTCTAGCCGTTTACAATGGAGTCTCTCTTTTACGTTCCTCTCCTTGGATTGATACGACTGTTCGTTTCTGCATCGACGCATGCATTTCCGGCATTGGCGGTTTTTTTCGACGGTCGTTTCTTCCACTCCTCTTATCCACCTTTCATCGACACAGCCTTGCTGTCCATCGCGTCGCTCGAAATGTTAGCTGTCATCGTTAGTCTCAAACTGTGGTCCGAAGAACTGCGTGGCCAGCGTATCTTAGTACGAACTGACAATCAAAACACTAAACTTGCCATCAACACCGGTCGCTCACGTGTCCCTTTTGTTCAATCCTGTTTACGCGAACTTTGGTTTTATGCTTCCCGTTTTGATTTTGAGCTTCGTGCCCTTTATATCCCGGGTCACCAGAATACCATTGCTGATTCTCTCTCTCGCAGGGACAATGATCCAAAATATCAACACATTTGCTACGAGACAGCTCATCTTCATTACAACACCTTAACGAAACATATTTGCTCGTTTGATTTGTTTCGTTTTGACTGCCAGTGGTAATCACCTCTTCATTCTTTCGTATTCCAGGTTACCATCTATGCGATTTACAGCATCATGTCCATCAAATTCAAGACTTCGCCTTATCAGCAGCCACCAAGCGAAACAATCACTCCGTCTGGAACTTCTACCTTAAATTCTGCGACTTCTACAAGCTTCAATCCTTCCCCGCTTCCCCATCTACAATTGCCGCGTTCATCACTCTAGTCAGTTTCTCCGTCAAATCCCACCACACCATCAACAATTATCTCAGCGCCCTGTGGCGTCTTCACGTCTTCTGTCACTTGGACGCTTCAGCCTTCGACGACATTCATGTCAAACTGACGCAAAAAGGTCTGGAGAAGTCCATGATTCACATTCCTCACCGCAAAGCTCCTCTTACGCCGTCGATTTTGTTTCATTTTCATGCCCACCTTAATCTGCGCGACTCTGCCCATTTAGCCTTGTGGTGCGCTCTTCTGGTTGGTTTCTTCACCTTTTTTCGCACAGCCAATCTCGTTCCTCAGGCGTTTGACAGTTTCTCTCTACAACACGTCTTATCTAGAGGCAGCGTACACTTCAACGATTCCGGCGCCTGTCTCACAGTCACCAGAACCAAAACTCGGCAAGCGGGTGATACAGCCCTTGTCGTTCCAGTTCCCCTCATTCCCGGATCGTCACTCTGCCCAACCACCGCTCTCAAGTTATTACTGAGGATGGTCCCTGCATTACGGCGAAGTCCCTCAACAACGGTATGAAGCATTTAGCGTCCCTTATCTCTTTGGATCCAAAGGATCTTCTGGTCATAGTCTTCGTCGAGGCGGCGCTACCTTCGCATTTCAACGCGGTATCCCAGCAGAGCTTATTAAGCTTCAAGGAGACTGGCGATCTGACGCTTACATGTTGTATTTATCACTGCCTTTAGCAGACAGACTCGTGCTCACGCAGATCATAGCTGAGCACATTTAAACCTTGTAGTTGTAGTTTGGTATTTATGCTATTTTATCACTTATCTCCCTTGCCATACCCCTCTCGCACTCTCCTTTTCTCCTATGAATCTGTTTGGGCCTCTTTCTCTCTGCTTGGGGTCTCCTCGGGCCCCTTGGGTCTCTCGGTTTTCATTAAAGATGCCCAAACCGATTCTCTGTCTCGTTTGTCTTTGTGTGTTGCGTGAGGGGTGTGACAGGGAAATAACTTAATTAGCCCCAGGACTCCACGCGTTGGCCAGCTTGTCAATTTACTGACGCGTCAGTGTAATATGATCGTTTTGTTTAGCTCGTTATTCGTTCGAGTCGTTCGTTCACCCTCCCTCCCACCCTTGGGGTCTCCTCAGGCCCCTTGGGTCTCTCAGTTTTCATTAAAGATGCCCAAACAGATTCTCTGTCTCGTTTGTCTTTGTGTGTTGCGTGAGGGGTGTGACAGGGGATAATTCCACAAATTATACCATTCAAAACAAATCTTTTACGATCTTGTTTAAATAATTTCAAACCTTTACTAATTAATTAAACCGATGCTTCCTTAAGACTTATGTGTTGACTTGTTTGTTACCGTAATTCAATCTGAAAACGCTCCCTATTCAAAATTTGTGTGATGTTTTATTCTAGTGTTCGTAAAAGCACTTCAGTTGACACAAGGTGATCACGTGCACCTTTATGGTTGCCTAGCACGTGACCAATTTCTTCCTTTTGACAAAACATCTTCTCTGCGAGCAGAGTCTCTTTCGATCTTCCTAGATAAGTCGGGAAGAGGAAAGTAGACTCTGCCGTTGAGCATGCGTTAAAAATTCAAACGTATTCGGGAGTCAGTCACGCGTGACTCGTAACCGCAAAAACCAAAAGTTGGGATATTTTCGAACAACTGTGGCAAAACACGACAATCAAGGAATTATTTCCTTCGAAACTTAAGATAGTTCAAGTTTTTAAGTTGCCATATCAGTTTTTACTGAAAAAAATTAATAGGTTTCTCAATTCTGGCAAACTAGTTTCTGTAACCGACATACGGAGGAAATACTCATGGGAATTTAGACAGTTAAAAATTGTCACGCTGTTGTAAATTTAAAAAATATTGATGACACGTGGCGATTGATCATGCGCACAAATTAAAAAAAAAAGGTTTGACAAGTCGAAACTGGACTGACTTTTCCACTTCTTTGGATGAGCGGCAAATTACAGAAAGTCGAGCCAGTTGGCAGAGGCTACTTTTCTCTTCCCGACTTATGTGTACATGTGTACATATAGTAATTTGTACTCCACATGATTGCTGCAAGGAAGTGATATCAACAGTCGGCATCAACGCCAGGTCATTATTTGAACCACTGAAACAGGTCTTGCAACTTGATACAACGTTCTCTGCAGCGAACCTATCAGAAACACTATGATCAACGTGAACGAGCATTTTTCCCAAAAGGCTCCTATTGTCGCTTACTTGAAGGACAAATTACTCAAGGTTTTTTTAGTCAGAGCTTCAATTCCTCCTCAAACTTGAAACCACCTAAACCTAGCAAATCCTAAGAACACACTGGTTTCCTACACGCTACAAAGCGTTGCTAGAGATCACGAGCTCTCAGGCAACCTCAAGTCGGAGCCCTACTTCTTTCGCCTTTAAAAATTAAGCGGAGTTATATATGGTAAGGAGGGTGACAAAATCACAACTACTTTATTCACAAAATTACACCGCCACCGTACTAATCAGACCTCCTTCATCTTGATTCACATTTCAGTTACTTTAAGGTCTCAGTAAAGGCAAATTTTGGCGTGTCGCTCATATTTCTTGTTTTTGCACTTCGTAAATGGGTGGACTATGAAGTATATTTTGCGAAACAAAAAAAAAATCTGAAAAGTTTATAGATTTTTCTCATTTGCATTAGATTCGGCACATGTAAAATTGCGACGTTTAAAACGGGCCTTAAGTTGCTTTTCTTTCTTTCCCACCCAGCTCAATTGAACTACCCAAATAATCCACTCGAGAATAAAACGCAAATGAGCAAAATGGGAATCTGGTGTGGCATTTGTTCCATATCAGATATATGTTTCCTTCAATTAGCTTAATTTTAGGAGTTGTAACTGTTTTTTGGCCTTTATAGTGCTTTTATTCTAGCGAGTTGTAAATACCTTTTCAGGTCTAGCATTCATACATATTCCATTTATTTCTTGCATAACTCCACGAGCTGTTTTTAAAACCCAACTGAAACCCTTGCCAAGTCGGAGTATAAATTAAGGCTGTCTGTCTGTCTGTTTGTCTCAGTCTGTGAATCGAATGCCCTACATCAATGGCGCGAAGTAAAATGTCTCATGGGCATGACATAGCATGCCTAAAGCAAGTTAGTTTCTTGCTCATGTTGTGTTAGCCATTAATAGCTACGGTGTTACCTGTTCGATAAGATCAGATCTTGTCGTTTGTCACATTCCTTAATTCCAGAACTGGTGAGTATGAATAAAGAAATCAGTGCTATTCAAGTTAATTCATTAGTATTGCATTGCGCATCCCTACTGCGCACGATTTTCGCGTCATTAGCGCGCGCCCATGAGCACGTGCGCGTACAAAACTTAAGAGATTTCCCTCAAACTAAGCCTGATAGCATGCTCCTTTTCTCTCAAACGAGCTCGGTGACCCCCGATTTTTCTTTTCCTTTTTTTTTTTCAGGTATTTGCTAAGAACAATCTAATAAAGAACATATTTGAAGAAGAAAAAAAGTATGATACTAGAACATGATTTTTTTAGGAAAACAGTTCCGTACTGGGTGCATTTTGGCCAAGGCGAGGACCTCAAACTAACCATGGAACTGCCCCAAAGAGTGCACTATTCTCACAACCAGGCAATCAAAAACGGCGTAAATGAAGCAATACTGATTATGTGAATAAAAGAAGCTTTATTTTCTAAATAAAATTTTGTATCTTTCAAGTAACCAAGACTTAATTCTGTATGAAGGTGATTCGAATTTTTAACGCGCAACCAGTAAAAATACCCCATTTTAAGACTTCAGGGCTTCAGTGGGAAGAGCCATCATAAAAATTGGGAGTCATTTTTTTTTATTGGCATGTGTAAATCAGAAAATATATCACAATTGACGTCATTTTTCAGTTCTCCCCATTAAACGGGAACTTGAAATTACAGTCAGTCAAACCGTTTAATAAGGTCAGTTGTCAAAGTCCCGAAAATCTGGTCCCTAATTCTGACCTCTATATGGGTCACCTCACAAAAAAGCGACCGACAATAGCCATGATAAGTTATGAATCCCTTAGTAAAATCCTTTATTTAAAAACACGATTAGCGTTTAAGCACTACGTGCTTGATGGATCGTGTATCTAATTATCTAATTACCTACTGAAAAATGAATGAAACAGGAAATTAATTTACTTTATCGCAAATCTGATTTCCCTAAACATCGGAATATATTTTGCCTTTGAATAAAATTGTTTAAAATTACAAGAATCATTAAAATATTCTGAAACACAGTTCCACAGTGCAGCTTCTCTGTAACAAACGGAATTTTTCATGAAATAAGAGGAAAATCGTGGAACGACGGCCTTATTATGTCCTCTTAGGTTATACGGACGATTACGCCATACAACTAAATCCGAAATCATTGCGGGCATATTATCGCTGGCTATGTTATAGATTAGTTTGACAAGACTTCGTTTATACACGTCATAAATCGAGTCCCATTGTGTGAGTTCCATAACTTGTACTGATGGTGTGTCTCGCGGCAAATGAAAAATTAGCCTTCCAGCACGACAGTGAAGGGCTTGCAGGAATTTGATATAATCTAGGTTGTTACAGTTTCCCCAGATGGCAATGCCGTATGTCACTGAAGGGAG
>NC_090871.1:50640657-50665657 GCF_036669935.1 Montipora foliosa | reverse complement strand
TCCGTATACTGCGAATATTTTATTATTCGCAGTATACGGAACACGATGGAAGAGCTGAGGCCTTTTGCAATATGTGCCATGCGTAGATCTTTAGGTGCCTAAATAGTATTTGAATGACGCTTTCCCCATATTGATACATTTTGCATGAAACCACCGTTGACACTCCACGCACAATATGGCGTCTTGATTACTTCGAACGTTGCATAACCATTCACCGCAAGGATATTTAACAGCCTTTTCTTTAGCTGGTCCAGGGTTCGGGTGAATATCTCCTGACTTTAAGAGCAGTTGAAACGAGCTATTAGCTCCCGTATTGTGCGGTATTCTTAGTGTCGTGAACGTCCTTCGCCAAGTGTGCTTTGGAGAAGTCGAGATGACAACATCTATCGTAGACTTGATAACCGAAGCTTCGCTACCACTTACGCTTGAAAAGTGACAGAGCTTCGAATTCAGGTTGCCTTGTTGATGCGGATCCAAAGCCAGACATAAAACCAGGAGGACAGAGCCAAGGCAAGTCCAAAAGGAATTAAACTTTACGGAACCAAACTTCCCGTGCACCGCCATGTTGATCAACGACGTTTTGCAACGTTTTTGTTTTGCGACGTTTTGCCCTATTTAAAGGTTTGCCCTATTCAAAGGTTGACACGGTTATTACATTTAGAGTTAAGTTGTATTACATTTACGGTTGGTAAATTTATTACATTTAGCGTTAAAATGTATTACATTTACGGTTGGTATTACATTTAGCGTTGTTATTACATTTAGCGGTGATACACGCTGCAGCCATTTTGCTAGGCGAGATAAAGGCAAGCGAAAGAACGTAATTAGCGAAACAAACAGCTGACAGAAAGAACAACGAATGCAAAATGTTCAAAGGGGTTTTGTTCCGTCCTCATTTACATTACGTAATGTTTAAAAAACGAGCAGCAGTGTTTTATCGGGTTTAAAAACACGAGGCGTAGCCGTAGACGTTTTATCGGTGTTTTGATAGGCTGTTAGGCTCATGAATTGTTAATGATTTTTTGTAATCTACTTTAAAAATTGGCTGCTGATTTGTTAGTACTGAAAGAAGTATGTAAATTAAGCCCCAAATGCGGAGCATACCAAAAGAGAATAACGCAAAAATTTATTTTCATCCCATTTACAGTCGACTCTCCGTGAAAATCATGCAATCTCGTTACCTTATTGCTGCCTTTCTAAGTCTGGAAAGTTGCATATTACTCGTATACATTTTCTCGAACGTGAACAAGCTGGTAAATCCACACGTACAGCCAAATATCAAACTAGGAAAGATACCTAAAAGGAGTACAGAGAATGTCAGTGCACTCACGTTTACAACGCCATTCATTTACCTTACACAGACGGAAAAATGTATTCCTTTAAGAATACTGGAATCGATTGGAACCAGAGACACCTGTAATTGCGATGTTACAGCTCTTAGTTATCAAGCAGAGTGTACAGAATTATCTTCAGTCAATGTAGCCTACCTATTCGAGCGAGGCAGTACTTGGAATTCTGGTCGAAATGCTCTCTACCATGCTGCAGTGAACAGAACACCAGGCTACCATTACTACATATTTATGGATGATGATGTGAAATTTACGTTTAACGAGTTCACACCGCCTGAATTGAAGAAGAAGCTGCCACTGCAATCATTTCAGCAATGGCTTTTACATTACGAGCCTGTAGTGGATGTTCTAGATTATCTTCACTATCACGGTGCAGTGTGGACTTTCAAGCGAAGGAAGGTGTTATGCGGCATTCGAAATGACACATCTTTATCTCTGCCTGTGGTGTGGTATGATGCCGCTTTCAACGCTTTTCACTACAAGGCTGTCGCTGAAATTTTACCATATGACACACAATACGATGCTACGAATTGGACATTGTCCCAATGTGTCGTCATTGCGCTCGTTGAACTGAAATTCAGAGGCCAAGCTTTGCTATACGTACCAGCAAGCGTTCGAAACGCTAAACATCGCCCATATCCTCGTCATAGGCGCATCTCTTTTGATGAAGCTTTTCGAACTTGTATAGAGCAAGTCGAACGGGATGCACCTACAGTTTATCAAAACCGCTCTCTGTTTAAGGAGTTCAAGGCGAAATTAACGGAGCATACCGTACTCTCATCAACATACTGCATGAAGGTGACTCCACAGCTCCCTATTATGCCGTACGCACATTTCAACCGAACGTCAGGATAAAAGGACAGAACGGCAGGAGGTGCCTAGAGTATATATAAAAAAAAAGGTTTTTACTTTTAATAAATTAGATCAAATCCTCATGAATATTTTGAGCCGTTAAACCAGGAAAAAAAAAAAACACTATGTCGGAAGGAAATGCTCACGAACACTT
Organism: Montipora foliosa; assembly: GCF_036669935.1. Classification (NCBI taxonomy): domain Eukaryota; kingdom Metazoa; phylum Cnidaria; class Anthozoa; order Scleractinia; family Acroporidae; genus Montipora; species Montipora foliosa. Next base: position 50,663,302 of record NC_090871.1, on the reverse strand, counting down.
GATTTAGAATTTAACTCTCTTTGTACTAATTACTTGTGGCTGTCTACCAAGATATAAAGTTTGCAAGTAACGGAATAAGGATTTTATTAGGCTGCGACTGCGGACCAATTTTTCGATACAGTGATTAGTAGTATTTTCGCATTTCTTCCTATCGTAAATTTTAGGGGGTTACAGAAAACGAGTTCCATAATTTCCGGCCGATTACCCGCGGGTAATGCGTTAATTTTCCAGTAAACCGCGGTTGCTGCGGGTAATAGGAAGGTGGGGGTAATGTGATAATTTTTAAATCCCAGGTAAGTATTCAACAGATTGAAACAGGTATAAATGAGGATAATTAAACCAACACTTCCCTCAAATCTGTGTGTTGCTAGGTTTGCAGATTCAATCTTAAAAATGATGCTTTCTTTGCCTTAGTCTTTGTAAAACCGCTCGATGAAAGCCGAAGCAAATTGAATGAAAAGCAATAATCTTTCCCTTCGACCATGTCACAACTTGTCACCGAAATGGAAGTAAATGAGAAAGAATTTCTCACTTTAACACATCCTTTTCATTTTTAAGAAAGAGTTTATCGTGAGACACTATTCAATGCTAAGAAGTAACAAGACGCGATGTGTTTATTTTGTGATGCCTTTATTTTTACCCTTCAAAACAAATCTTTTACGATCTTGTTTAAATAATTTCAAACCTTTAGTAATTAATTAAACCGATGCTTCCTTAAGACTTGTGTTGCCTTGGTTGTTACCGTAATTCAACCTGAAAACGCTTCCTATTCAAAATTTGTGTGATGTTTTATTCTAGTGCTTGTAAAAGCACTCAATGAAAGCCGATGGAAATTGAATGAAAAACAAATCAATAGTGTGGAAGATTTTAAAAGTGATTTCAAATCTTTACTACTGTATGTCACTGCTTTTTTCTTCGCTGGCGACAGCTATTCTTAGAATTATTTTCATAGAGTTATGTCGTAGAGTTAGAGTTAAGTTTCAAAAATCCTGAATTCAAGATTTTGGCAGTCCAAAATTTTGAATTCTGGATTTTGGAAGTCGCTAACTCTAACTCTAAGTCATAACTCTACTGAAATAACTCTATTGATAGTTAACCTCTTCTTCGTTTAATTTAAAAGCATTTCTAACGTGCTCTCCTTTCAATTTTGTATATGAAAGATTGAAAGCATTTACTGTGAAAGCACGGTTAAAGCTACGAAACAAGATGCCGACGTATTTCACGGCACCGCATAATTATTTAGAACCTGACTGTCGGCACGCGTTGAAACAAATTAAAACACTAACTGCAGTGAAAAATTTCCTGGATTGTTCAGCGCATCAGTGAAATGTTCCTAGCTACCCCTGGCTTGAGTCATAGAGCATTTTTCCGTTTTAAGCGACTTCTTAGGCCCGGTCTTTTGCCCCTGGTATGCCTAACCACCACCCCATCAGGTATTTTTAACACTCACCCCCACTTTCTCTCAACCTATCAAAATGGCGCTCAATGATTAATCGTAAAGATGTTGGCCTTCAACTCGTATTCTATCGAGTCTTAGCGTTAATACATTGGATATTTAGGTCGTTTTAACAAGACAAACCAGAAATGACTAAGAAGAGTGTTTCAGGCTGCATTGTTAATAGCCAATTCTTAGCCGAAAATGCTGTCGATCTACTGCTTTGTAAACAAAAACATGAAATATTCATCGCTCCAAGTTTGAGTTATTGTCCCAGTAATACAGTAGCATGATTTTCTTCGGTTTTGGGGTGCGGGTAATAGGCCAGTGCAGGTAATCTTTTTTTTCCCCTTGCGACCGCGGGTAATCTGCCGTGCTGGTAAACGTCCGGAAATTACGGTAGCTCTGGCTGCCGATGAAGTTTGCCATAAGGGCCACCCTAACTTCGTGTTAGCTTTTTGGTGCCATCCCTTTAAATATTGCATAACGAGCCAAAGATAACCGGAAGTGAAAATAGGTAGACTTTTAGGCTACATGTGTGGTAAACAACAGTACAAAGGTATGAACTGGTCGAGTAGATGAATTAATGATAGGTATGAACAAAGCTGAAAACGTACATGTGTATATATAGTAGTTTGTACTCCACATGATTGCTGCAAGGAAGTGATATCAACAGTCAACATCATCCGCGAGGTCATTATTTGAAACACTGAAACAGGTCTTGCAACTTGATACAGCGTTCTCTGCAGCGAACCTATCAGAAACACTATGATCAACGTGAACGAGCATTTTTCCGAATGCTCCTATTGTCGCTTACTTGAAGGACAAATTACTCAAGGATTTTTTAGTCAGAGCTTCAATTCCTCCTCAAACTTGAAACCACCTAAACCTAGCAAATCCTAAGAACACAGTGGTTTCCTACCCGCGACAAAGCATTTCTAACACCCTGACGCTCTTAAATCCCAAAATAGAAAGATCACGAGCTCTCGGACCACCTCAAGTCGGAGCCCTACTTTTCTCTCCTTTAAAAACTAATCGGAGTTATATATGGTAAGGAGGGTGACAATATCACAACTACTTTATTCACAAAATTACACCGCCACCGTCCTAATCAGAACTCCTCCATCTTGATTCACAATTTCAGTTACTTTAAGGTCTCAGTAAAGGTAAATTTTGGCGTGTCGCTCATATTTCTTGTTTTTGCAATTCTTAAATCGGTGGACTATGAAGTATATAGATTTTTCTCATTTGCATTAAATTCGGCAATGTAAAATTGCGAGGTTTAAACGGGCCTTAAGTCGCTTTTCTTTCATTCCCGCAATTATCTCCGTGCGAAAAATGATTGACTGACGTAAATGTCATCACACGTGAAAGGATTGGGTGTCAATTGACAGCTTAGCACGTGCCCGAACGGTGATTGGTTCAGCATAATTTGCTTTCAAGTAGGGGACGGAGTTATTCAGCAGACCGTAAACTGCACGCGAGCTTGATTTTCTAGGGCTTTCTTTTGACGCCAAAATTACAACTTCAGACCTCCTGTCCCGACGAGTTTTAAGATATTGCTTCCAAAATTTCAGTTCGAGTGGATAATTACGGAAGCCTGTAGTCGACACGCGAGATATTTCTGGGTGGATTAAAAATAAAATAAAATAAAATAAAATAAATATGTGAATGCGAGAGAACAAACCAGAAAATACAACATAACAAACTAGAAAATGCGAGACAAAAAAACTCGAAAACGCGAGATAAGAAAATAGAAAACGCGAAAAAACAAACTAGAAAGTGCGAGATAACAAAATCAAAATGCGAGATAAGAAACTAGAAAATGCGAGATAACAAAGTCGAAAATGCGAAACAGAAAATGTGACACAACAAACTAGAAAATGCGAGATAAAGAAATTCAAAGGTTTTCTTTAAACAAAGAAGCTGGGATCGAGGAGTGGGGAACTGTTAATCCGCCTATAATAGAAATTTTGAAAACGGGGAATTCGAATGTCGAAAAAGGAGGCCAATGGAAATTTTATTAAAGGTGTGACAATCTCAGGAACTGAGTTTAATTACAGCTTAAATGTGCAATACACAGATCATCTTAAGCAAACTTTCCAAATGCGTACTTAAAATTCACGCTTTAACCCACTGTCGCTTTTAAAACTGTGCAACAGTGCAGCCGGTAAGCAAGATGGAGAAATAACTTTGTAGTCGGCTTGCCTAGCCTGTCGATTTTTCCCCTGGCTGCTGCCTTAGAGCCTGTTTTAGGGTAGCAACAGTGAAAAGCTTAAAGATAACTTTTGCGTCGAAAATACTTATCTTTTAGGTTAAAATACATTCAGTGGAAACTGGCATTTTACTGATTTGTGATGTGATCGCAATAATTTATCTTTTGCGGTTTTGCGATGCTGACCACGATCCATAGGCAGTTTGATAGGTAGAGAAGCTTGCTGAATCGGGAGTCAACGAATAGAAACGCTTGCACAGGAAAACGAAATGACATGTGCGGATTACACGGAGTCAATTCGCACCACTTTTAATAGACGTTCTTTAAATACATGTGTCATCTTCATTCCATCTCGGCTCGTCTAGTTAATTCGCCCAACGAACAAACCTCATAATCAATGATTACTCCCAGATTTACCGTATTTTGCCGCGTATGTTTAAGTGATGAATGCTCAGGATTCCGTTAAATGTGAGTATACCGAGCTAGTAGCCAAAACACGGGGCCGGGGCCGGGGTCGGGGCCGGGGTCGGGGTCGGGGTTGGGGTCGGGGTCGACCTTCACGGCTACATATGATTGCGTTTTGCCCAAAACACCCTAAGTGAGGCCAAAATCCGAAATTTATACCTCCAAGCGAGACGACGAGCATCCCTCCCCTTTTTACATGGGACCCTCCCTCCCCAAGCAACGCCCTTCCATATCGCGACGTTGCACCAAAGAGCAACAAAGACGTTGCACCAAATTCGTCGATGTCCCTAATTCATCTTGTTTGCCCAGGGAATTGTTGTCATCTGCACTGACTTCGTCACTACTTTCATCAAATTCTTGCTGGCCTTCATCATAGCCACTAGCGTCCTCACTCATTTCATGCTCGTTCAGATCTTCATGGGGTCCTTCATCTTCATCCACTCCGCACCAACTCGGGCATCATTCCATACGCTTGATCTCCTACCGTGACATTTAGTTTGTCACGCTTTCCTCTCAATAACTTTGGCGTATCGCGGCTATAAAGTGTTTTCATGCGACATCTCCGGGAATTGAGCTCTATTATCACTAAAACGTTTTCTTTTGTTTCGGAGGAAAAACAAGGTTACTGATCACGTGAGTCAAAACTGACATCTTGTCCCCTGTGGGACCTTACATTCTATTTATCAGGCCCTAGTACAACCTCATTTCAACTACTGCAATATTGTTTGGGGAAACTGTTGAGTAACTTTGCAGGACAAACTGCGAAAACTACAAAACAGAGCAGCCAGTGTCTTGACCTAGTCTCTCAAAGGCAAACTGAAAGAGCAACAATGGTATTTAAGTCCCTACAGGGACTAGCACCTGAGTATCTCTGCTCGAAATTTGTCCATCGCGATCCTGGTAATTGTTTGAGATGCTCCGTGAATAAGGTAAATGTTCCGCAACCGCGCACAAACTACTACAGAAAACAGCTTTAGCTACAGTGGCGCAGTTTTGTGGAACAGTTTGCCATTCGAACTAAGGAAAGCAGCGTCCCTCAGTCAATTCAAATGACTGATTAAAGAGGTTATCTAAGCCATTATTCCAAACACGGCATTCATGGAAAGCAGCTTTTATTGTATGATATTGAGTAAGATAGTTAATGTAGTTTACATAGTTTTATATATAGTTGGTTTTAAATTTTTAATTGTACATATGGTTTTTATATTGCTGATGAATTGTACCGTGGTTAAATAACGATTAAATAAATAAATAAATAAATAAATAAATAAATAAATAAATAACCCTCTATTCGAGATCAATTGCCGTTCAAATCTAAGAGAAACCGGAACCCAAATAGGACAAAATAGAACAATAAATGTTGCCAGCAAGTAATTTGCATTCGAAGACGATTCTCCAAACACCTGGTTCCAATGCAGCTCACACGCAAATTTTCGAGGATACTCACTGAGTGTCAATGCAAGACATTTGGGCAGATTTAAAACGCTAAAGCGACGATCCGCATGTTGTAATAATAAAGACCAGGCATCGACTTAAATTGATGATTGGTGAACGCAAGGGGAAACCAACAGCTTCAAATCGCTCGACTGAGATAATTAGAACCAGGCTCTGAATAGACACGGCGACAGAGAAGCTTGGTAATTATAATAGGCTCTTTATTTTGCACACAGTATCGCCCGAGCGGCCACCAAAGATCCACAAGTTCGGCTTGAACGCGAGCGCTACTTCAATGCCCACGAATATCATAACAAGAAGGTCTGACATGGCCATGTTGACAATGAAGAAAATTGATCGGCTTTCTCATGGTCTTTATCTTGTATACTATTAACCCAATACTACCATTTCCAACCACTGAAACAACGAAGAAGTGAGCGTAAGCAGAGATCACTAGCTGCAATTCTTGCCGTTGCAGAAGTCATTAGTTTGGAACAAAACGACCTAATCTATCAAAAGAAGTTCTGACTACCGGTCCTTCCCGGTCATGTAGCCACATCTTTAAATTTAAATGTCTTGTTTTACAGGTTCACGTCACTCTGGCCGTTTTTGCTTTGTCCCTGATTGCATGTGGAATCTATTTTAAGGAGATTAAGTTTACAAACGAACATCACCTTAAAAGATGATCCTTATTCTGAACTTCTACAGAAAAAAATAAATTGAAAAAATAAAAAAAGAAAAAAGAATAAGAAGAACAAGTGATTTTCATACGATGACCGAAAAGTCACAAATCGTACTTTTCGTCTTTTTAAAACGGAAGTCGAATGTAATCATTCTTTCACGGAACTTTTAATTTGTCATGATAACGAATTTGCGATCAATGCTAGGCATGCTAGGAGGGAATGCCAAAAATTATGTCAAATTTGCAATCGATATTATGAAATTAACAATGCCGTACTGATTATGTCAAATTATTATTCCGCTATTACGCCATTCAATACTTGGTCTAGAGAACACACAAAACATGACAGCAAAAACGGACGGAACGGGAGGTTTTCAATAAAGGAAATTGTTTACAACGTGTGTAAAGCCGGAGAATTTAGCTTGTCATCGCTTGTCACTCATCTATTCCTGTGTCCAGTCAAATAAAGGACAATTGAAGGATTTCGTCATTTGCACGCGCCTTAATATGCAATGGATACATTTCTCAGTCAATGCAGGAAGAAGCCAACATACTAGAAAATGGCGAAATTGAGGAATAATAAATCCCTTAGTAAAAAGGTTTAACATATAATACCCGCAGACATTTTGCTCCTTGCTCGTATTTTTATCCGCGCGTAGTATGAAAGAGTGAATCAGATAAGAGTGTTTTTCTATCACTTATCACAACATGAAGTATCAATTTTAGCTACAATTGTAGCTGCTATTTGCTATTAACAAAAGTTCAGTTTTATCATTGTTAACCATTAATCTATCTTTTATCCCCCATCTATTCATAGTGCTAATAGCTTTATTTTTTTTTTGCTGCAAACGTCATGCTAAGGCCAAGTTCAGATGGAAAGAATCTTTTATACAATTTAGTCTGAAAGATACAATCTTTTTTCAATCTGATGGAAAATTCGTTAGCAGGAGTATTATAGAAGCAGGAGAGGGGTGCGTATCAAGGCATCGTAGGTTCTCTGTGGGCATGAAAGCTGCGCAAGCCCACTTGAGTAGTTTCCGAGCACATAAATATACGTTCAGTGTGCCTGATTCATTTAATTGGATCTCGTAGTAAAGTTTTCTATTGCTTTGTCGTCGCTTTATCTTCGCGGTTTCTCTAAGTATTTCGTATCATTTCGTCTCACTCTTATCAATCATTTCCCTTAGCTCATTCAATTTCTGTTGCTATTTAGTTCTTTAGTTTGTAAGTTTAGTTCAGCCGTAGAGGTAAGCATATTTATCTTCTTACTTCGTTGCTTTCACTGTGTCGTTATTATTTAGATTTAATTAATCATCAACTTTCTGTCTACCTATATATGACAGTGCCAGGCTTCGGTTCGGTTCGATGGCGATAACGACGAGGATGAAAATAAGAAAGGAAATGTGAATGCTAATGCTAATGACAATGATAATGATGATGACAATAACGTTTCGTGATGAACCGTTAGGAAAATGCGACTTAATAGATTGGTGTGAAAAAATGATTTAAATTTATTCACCTTGCATAATTAAAATTGATCATAAAATTGGTGGGTTTTACTCGTTGGATTGCTTCAGGAGCTTATCAAAGGGAGACTCTATATCTTCACTAATTCCTCGAGTAAACCCTTTCCCTGTTTTGATTGGCTTTTACGAAAGAGGACTCGCTGAATCTCCCCAGGGAGGCGTTACATAAACAAATCTACTCGGGAATGGGTTGACAAAGCCAAATATGGCAGATAGAATTTCCCCTTCATGAGTTCAGCCTAGTTACGTGTTATAAAAATTCTACGAAAGAGGATAAACAAATGTCAGTACTCGTGAAAGAGTTGACAAGGTTACCTGTTTTAACAATTCCAATGCATCTTTTAAGTGCTTCGGTCGTAATGGCCAACTTCAACGGTTTGATTATTGGCACAAAATTCAAAGTGAATGCAATAAATCAACTGCAGATTATATTTTTCAATCTCCGGCAGGAAATTATCTTAAGGAAACACTATTTAGTTAAATTATTCAACCTGGAAGCTGCAATAGGAGCTATTAGTTTATACTAAAACTGTGGATATCGATGAAGGCACGCAATGATTGGCTACCCAAACTCTAAACATCCTTTGCGCACCTCAAAGCGCCGGATTTGCGCCCGAAAATATTGTTATCGTTGCAGAAATAAATGAGTTACATCTATCTTTTTGTGCTATCTTATCTCACTGTTTTAATACATTTACTTGGCTGCGGCTAGACTCGGTAAATATCCACCTCCACCTCCACTTCGGTGAATAGTTGTCAATCAAATAACAACTCAACTTAACGAACTAATAATGAATTATAGATAGCATGAGGAGGTTTCATTTTCCTTCTTTTTCCATGGTTGCTGCTGCATTACTGCTTCTAACATCCAGTATTTTGTCTTTACATTCAGTGTTCTTGAAAAAAATGCCTCATATGCTTTCTTTTAATTGGTAGGGAGATCTGGATTAAGATCTCGAGGCTTTCCGAATGTTCCGAACCCACTTGAAAGACTGCAATGGATGAATTTATTCCAAGGAAACCCGGTTTCGGATGTTTATCAGGATATCAAAGTCATACGATCTCTTAAAATCCGGAACTAACCACCCGTGAAAAGATTCTCGTCCAGTTCACAACTGTGTCTGTAATTTGCCTTGAATTAACGTAACCAAATTATTTTGCTGTAGCGGTACGTCTGAGGGCCAACAGAAGTCATACCCATCAGCATTCGAAATGTTCAATTGTTTTTGTTAAAAGGGCTGTGCGACAGTAGTGCAGTTCATAATGTGTCGTTTTACTATTTACTCGCCACTTCTCGCTATACAACTTAACGTTAACTCAGAAATTACTTTTAAACAACACAAACCAAGCTTTGTGACGAAAAAATGTCTGTCGAGCATACACAATTAAAGTTACCAACAACAGAGATCAACTTTGAAATACCGTTGGGCTGAACAGTTTTCGAAAAACCTCAATCACAATCCATTTTAATCTTTTTCCAATTTTGCATTTGCTGTTTTATTCAAACCTTCCTCCAATGTTCTAAGTGAGTTATTTTAATGCTTTGCTTCATTTGGCCAGGTGCCAGTTTCCCCCAGTCGCTGATTTTAGCCAAAAATCCTGACATAGCCCCTTTAATTCACTGGAGCTTTGTGAAAACACTTCAAAATCTCTTTGACACTCGTGCGATAATTCCTGCTAAAACTGAAGCAAATGCAAGGGTTAATAGCACTCTTTGACACCAACATGATGTTAACGGTTACCCAGAAGACGAAAAACCCACATGGCAAACCAACATCAAATGCTAGCAATAGGGCACAGGTGCTCCAAGGAATCCAACACAGAAAAAAGGCTGCTACAATAGCAAATGACATCTTCAAAACATTCTTGTTTCTTTTCAATCTTTTCTTTTGGGCCGGGAGAGAATATTCGCCTGGTCTCTCCTTTGACTGGAGCTTGCAAATAATGATGGAATAAAGAGAGCTTATCAAGACGATTGGGAGATAAAACAGGACAACAAATGTTGCCAGCAAGTAATTTGCATACGAGGATGATTCTCCAAACATCTGATTCCACTTCAGCTCGCACTTGAAATCTTCAGGATGTTCACTTCGTTTGAAGGCAAGGCATTTGGGCGAGTTTATCGCTAAAGCGACGATCCATGTAGCAATAATGAAGACCAAGCATCGACTTAAATTGATGATTGGTGAACGCAAGGGGAAAACAACAGCTTCAAATCGATCTATTGAGATTAGAACGTGGCTTTGAATAGACACTGCAACAGAGAAGCTTGGTAATAGGTCTTTTATTTTACACATTGTATCGCCCGAGATCCCGCGAAAGATCCACGAGTTGGGCTTGAATGCGAGCACTATTTCAATGCCCACGGATATCAGAAAGAGAAGGTCTGAAATGGCCATGTTGACTATGAAAAGATTGATGGGCTTTCTCATGGTCTTTCTCTTGTACACTATTAACCCAATAAAAACATTCCCAACCGTTGAAACAATGAAGGTAACACAGTAAGCCAAGATAACTCCAATTCGTGCTGGTGCAGGAGTCAATGGATCGAAGCAGGCTGAACTGTTGGTTGTCGTGTTCATCCTCGATCAGTTGGCCTCAGTTTTGATTAACCTTGATCATCAGACTCTGACTTCTGTCACAAAGTTAACTGCTTACCTCTTTCTCCTTTTTATTTCTCTTTATGAGAGTCATCGACAGCAAGAAGAACAAGGCTGGGGATCTGTTATGGTCCGCTTTCAAGGAGCACAGACGGAGTTTGTTTTCCGATATATAAAAAAAAAAGCTTAACCCTTTATGTCTGGTTGCGCCATAATGAGAAGACTAACGACATCTTTTTTCTAACGGAGCTTCTATGATAAAAAACCGCATGAACTGGTGGTTATTACTCATTTTAAGTAAATCGAGCGTTTGCCGAGCAGGCGTTTCGTACGATCGAGTTTATAAATTGTCACCGAACAGCGAAATTTCTTGACTCCATTCCTCGCTTCGGTCCGTTGAATAACAGAATTCTTTCAGCCTTGTAGGTTTGATTTTTTTATGACACTTCAGAAGTATAAATTTGAGATTGGCTATGAATTTGATTGCTGTGAATGCATCACGTGCATGCAAGATGTTTTTTATGACAAAGATGATTTATTAATTAAATATCGGTACTGTTGTTTTAATATGCTTCCTTACCAAAACTACTTCAATAGGAAAAAAAAAAGAAGAGATGTCATTCTGTCGTTATAACCTCGGAAAAGAACAATTCTGTCCAATTACAGTTGTGAAGGGTGTGAATTATTGAGTACATTCTTTTCAAAATATCCGGACTCGAATGTTGTTTTTAGTGCCAAAAATTATATTTCTTTTGGTTACTACTTTCTGTATGGGAGTTTCAAATTAAATGTCGATCTCCTAGCTTGTTAACAATATCTTGTTTTTTACACGGCCAAAGAGATTTTGTTACGAGACTTGCAACTGACCACTTTCGATATTTTAAAATTCAGCTCGTTGACAGTGAGGCTTAGAGGACAAAAACAAAAGAAACGAATAAACATGTCCATTCAGTTCCCTTTGTTTGTGTCCTCTAGGCCTCGCTCTATTAGTTTATAATTGTGTAAGCCTCTTGCCCGTTTGGTATTCTCTATTTTCCCATAAAACACTTTGTTTGCCCTACCCCCCCCCGCCCCCCCCCCATAAATTTTGCATAAACGATTGTTTTCAAATGCTCTTGGGGACACTGCATATTTCCAAGAGCATTTAAAAACAATGGTTTATGCAAAATTTGGGGGGCAAACAAAGTGTATTATGGGGAATTCGAAAATAGAGAATTCGCGTGTGATTTTATTTGGTCTTTGTTTATAAGGAGCCAGTAGTAGTCCCTTTTCTCCTTTTTTGAATTCTGAATAAGAAAGAAATTTCTGACTGTTTTGAATGGCTGTTGTATAAGGTGAATGCCTTGATCAACCAATGTCGATAATCCATCAATAAAGAATGGTGCTACCGTAAATTTCTTTCTTGTTGAAAAATATTAATTTTTGGCCGGAGTGTTTTCCAAATGATTGTTTTAATTCTAACAAGTGAAACGGAAGAATCGATGTCCAAAAAAAAAATAGGCACGCATTGGGTACGTGTACCATAACTGTCAATTGCGTTTTCGAGCAAATTTAATTTGTCCTTGCGTAATACGTAGCTCTAATAGTACACAATATTGTTTTGGCACAATATATCATTATAGAGCGTTTTCCCTCACGTGACCAGCAGCCATATAAGACAATTGAAACAAGAGAAAGTATTTGCATAAAGATAGAGTTCCATTCCTTTGAGGATTAGTTTGGTATACCATCATGACCGCCATTTCTTTGTTTTGGAACACCAACATGGCCGCCGTGATGTCATGTTCAAACGATCTATAGTACCTTGGTAGATGTCTTAGGTAACCCTAAGCCCCTAGGAAGACACGTGTTTACTAGTAAAACGCTAAACCCGGAAAGATTGAAGAAACATTTTCAAGTTCCCTTAGAACGTCTTTTTCACCCCAAGGTTAAACGTGTACTTTGAGCGTCTGACAGCTTTCCAAGACAAAAGTTCACTGAAGTTATATTGTGTATGGCGGGGTTAGTATCTGGACGGGAGATCTCAAAATATGCGACATGCTGTCAGAAACATAGGACCAAAAATTATATTTTAAAGCTCAAAAATGCGTGCTAAGCAAGATACATATTTTGTTGGCCTGCCTTATGCTAAAAAAAACATTGATGCAAAAGTAAATAAATACTGATACACAGTTTTTAGGAAGTGCAGTAGGACGTTTTCAGGAACTATTTATCGAGAATAAAATATTTTTCCATTAGCAACAAAATTTGAGACATGAAAACAACAATTTTTGAATCTCGAATATATAAAGTTACCATCAGCGAAAAACATTTGGAGAGATTTTTGCTACTTTCAATTTTTCTATTGTACTTTTGACGGCACTAGTAAATCGCAAAACCGAAAGTGACACCTAATTCAGCGGCCACCGTGATCAAGTTACATTGCGTGTTTACTAACATCTCGCGAAACAAATGAAACACCTGTGTCAAAATGATAGCAATTCAAGACAACGGGTTTTTGTTTTTGTTAGGTTTTTTTCTTTAGAGTGTTATAAAGTTTGACACGAAAGTTGCGAATTCAACTCAAAGATCTCACTCGGTTAACTCCTGAGGTTGACCATTGTTTCTTCAAAGTCAAATATTCACTCTCCCAGTAACTCTACCAGGTCACTCCATCGTTTTAGAAATAGAAGGTGCTTTATTATTCATCAGCGTGACAAATTCTTGCCAATTCTGGGGTTCCTTTGTTGAAACTCAATCACGCCTCCATCAGACCTGTTTATTTTCGTGACTTATGCACGCGCTGCGGACCTCTTTCCCAACACGGACTTCACTCTAACAACCCCGATATGGATGACATACATATCGGTAGCTTAGTTTTCGCACTGTACATTCCATCTTGTTTTGGAGAGAAAAATTGAACTCCCACCCCTCTTTTCACAGATGAAACAAAATTCCTGTTCAGTTGATGCGGACTGAGCACCATATTGGCCATGCTAGGAATACGAAACTCTGAATCCCTAAGCCATTTTTGCGATCCATTCCTTTCTCACTTTAAATTAAATAATGTCAATTTAAGGCATTCGTCCTCTTCTCTCTAGAAACTGCTTCCCTAATGGAAATAATTTGTTCGCATTAAATTAAATATCTTTTATCTTCCAAGAGAGAGTTATTAAATTTCCCGGAAGTTGCTTTTTATGATTTTTTTGAAGCTCCCTCATTAGTTTTCCCAGAAGCTCTATTTCCGGCTTTCTATAACGGGAATGACGACTTGCAAATCAACATTCCTGCATGCCCTGGACACCCCCACCAACAGCAGGGTTTTAAACCACACCTTTGTAATAAACGCTGCCAATGATGGCCCGAATTTTGGGTACTGCCATTAGGCACGGAATTACACTTTCCTTCTCATTCAAGTTTAAGCTATAAGATATCGAAATCATTTCTTATCTTCGTGAAAACTCATGCAAATCAATGTCCTTGAAGCCGCTATGCACGTTAGAGAGCAAGTCCCTGGGAATTCCGACAACAAAATCATACTTCCTAAATATCCAAGTGAAGAATTCTATGCTTTGAATTTGAAGTACAGTTAGCCACTCCTTAGTTGCTCTACTGAAAACTCATGCTGTTGGGCAAAAGATCTAGCATCAAGGTTATAGTCCTCATATCCATCCTTTCCTTTTGAAGTCTTTTTTTTACTCTTAGATCACTGAGGTTGTTACCAGTGCCCCGTGGCGGGATAGCCCTTGTGCTTCTCGCGAATGTCGCGTATATCTTGCATGCAGGTGCGCGATGTCTACCTTGACTCTGGAAGACGAATTTCAGTAAACACGAGCAAGTCAATTTCAGCATTGGCATTCTGTCTCGTTTTCCTCCAGGGAAACCATGGCCTTTCTATTTGATTGTTTTAAACTACTTTTTTCGTCTCGATTCTTACTAAATAGAAGCAAATGTCAGCGATTTTTTTGCTTTTACAGCACTTAAGAGCCGTGGAGATCCTCTGGGCGATTTTTCCTGAACTTATCATCAACTGAAATCCGAAAAAAGGACCAATTCTATTCTTGTTCCATGATCACGAGAGTTTGCGCTAAATATTTCGGAAAAATATCCCACCTTCAACAGCACCTTCTTTGCACAATGATTTCTCTTAAGAAGAATCTATCCTCGGCTGCTTCAAGCTTTCTTCAACTGCGATTTGACTGGCGAAAGGAAAAATGGAGGACCAAGACGCCTTGAGGCGTCTACGCGGGATGGCTCGTGGTAAGCTTATTAAGATCTATTAAGAGGAAATGGAAAGGAAAGGCACTTTATTTAAGTGTCTGGTCGTTCTAGCGCTGGAGCACTAATTGGGGACCTTGTAAACTGAAATTCAACAATTAACACAAATCAAGTCAAATGTTGGTTTTTGAGGAGAGGGGAAATCTGAAGAAACCGGAGAAAAATTTCTCGTTGTAGAGTAGAGAACCAATAAACTCAACCCACATATGACGCCGAGAATGGGAATCGAACACGGGCCACATTGCTGGGAGGCGACTGCGCCATCCTTGCATACAAACTTATTAAACTTTCAATGGGTAGTGATAATCAGTCTGTTTCACTGACAAACACGTTTGCGTGAGGAAGACTCTTGCTTGCATTAACTGGAAACGAGGAAAAGCTGGAATTTGAAACGTAGAGTGGCAACAGATTGTCGCGAAGACACAAGGAGTTTCTTACATGAAAAAAAAAAAGGAATCTGATTAGGGCCCCAAAGGGTGATCCCTGTGCGGATATGTAATTTCACTGCAGGAAAGGGTCGTTGAACATTCAAGTCTCTCTTTATTTTCTGAAAAAAATGAGTCAAATTCCCCACCCTCGCGACAACACAATTGTCCAAAAGCCCCTACCCTGGAGCGACTAAAGGTGGCCAAAATAATACCCTTTAGACCTTGCTTCACACAGTAAGAGTGCAATATATGTACCCCTCACCTTTCGTTTAGCCATCTCTCACGAACGGGGGAAGTTCATTCGAACGCCTTCTGGGTATTTTCCAAGATGACTGAGTCAAGCAATCTCGTGCCCAGGGCTTTTCCCTGACTACTTGAGGAGGGAAAGGCCCTGGGAACAAGGTTGATTTAATGCTTAAATTCCTACTAAGCCGGCAGTGAAGGAAAGCAATGTTTATCACAACTTTCGAGAATGATCTAAGAGAATTTCAAGGCGATGGGAGCTTTTGAAGCGCATTTATGGCTGTGTTCCCTCGGCCCGACGTGGCTCCACCTCACCGACTTCCATGCGAATCAAAAAAAGAGAACACTTGGTTCCACGAGGTACGGGAAAACGTGGAATTTGCGACTACAAATGAGAATAAGATACTACACGGTTTGCCTTAAAGGCATCCCGCGTAATCAGAATAACAAATTATCCACTATCTAGTCAAAATTGGAGACACTTACCTTCTCTCTATTTCCATTCTGAAGATTTGAGTTGTACTTTGCCTTCTGCGAAGCGACCTAACTTACACGTGATTCATACTTGCAGCCAATGAAATCGCAAAATTTTCGGGACGTCCCTTAAGCTTTGGCCAAGAGCACGGGATACGGGAGAGTTTAAAAAAAGACCACAATCCGTGAATCCGATGAAACCATACCATCAACCGCGGTCTAACTACAGGATTCTTAACAGTTGTTGTTGTTCTGTTCCGTCGTTTCGTTAAATTGTGTTTCATTGGCCCTGTGTTTCAAAGCCCCTATGGGTAGCGGTCAATTGCGTATATATTGCATTGTATCATCTCGAGGGGTGATTTCATTGAATAACTTTTAAACATCTTCTGTTTGCCGAACTACTCAGAGCTTTTAAATGAATCATTGGCGTTCTGGGTTATGTGAAAAAGTGAAATACAGGATATTTCTGTTAAAGAAAGTTGCTTTTGACAGATAATGTTTTAGCAATGCCTTCCGGTCCCCGCGTAGTGCATTCTGGTGGAAGGTGAAAGCGCAGTGCACTATGGTAAAGAGCAAAGGAAGACTATAACGGTTTGTTATAGTCTTTAACCGAGAAGATTTGAAAGGGTGTAGTGACATAGGCAGTATTTTCTGAAAGCGTATCACCACCCGCATGGTGAGCGAACCCATTTAAGTACAAACTTCATCTACAAAGCGTTTGCCTGAGAGAAGTCCTCTCTGGAGGAGAATCGGCGAACACGATGTGCATGCCCCCCCCCCCCCCCCCCCCCAAATAACACCTCTGTCTTTATCAATTGAAGTGCTGCAGGAAAAGCTAATCTCGAACTAAATGTAAATAAGTAATAAGGGGTTCTGGGCTTATCTATATGCTTTTGAACAATTATGAATTAATTTTGACAAAGCATTACTCTGACACCAAAAGTGAATGCGCTATGGAGTGTTTTCACTCACGTGATCGGTAACCTTGTTTATCCACCGAAACAAAAGAAAACGTTTGCGTGACAATAGAGCTCAGTTCCCGTAGAATAGGCCTTATTCACGATAGCCGCCACGTTGGTTTTCAAATTGTCATTCAAATTTGCCATGTGTTATGCTGGGATATAAGCATTGGAAAAAAGGCAAAAAATCGGCTAGTCGAAAAATTGAAATAACATTGCTAAAAGTCCATTTTAGTATTTAGAATTAAGTACCTTTAATAATAATTCTATATCTTTGTATTGCCTTTGACAGTTTGACTTTCTACTTTGTTAGCTGCTCATTTTTCACCAGGAAACGTCGAAATAACTTGTGTAATCATTCTATTTTATTACTTAGGTGATAAACATTCAATGAACGTGAACCAAATCATCTGTGTGGCTAACATGTTCGTCATAACCTCTCGAATTTGTGTTGTTTGCCCCCTCAGAAGTGTGTAGCTAATTTGCATGATAATAGCAAACCCAACATGGCGGCCATCGTGAATAACGTCCATTAGTTGGGTACACCAACATGGCCGCCGTAACGTCACGTGAAAACACTCCATATGATTAAATAGGTTTTATAATAATAATAACAATGGGTGACAAATTACTCCTTAATTTATAAAACCACGTGTGAAATTACAATGTTGCCGTGCCAACTTTTCCCGGCGGTGCCAACATTGCGTACAGGTTTGAAAAAAACCCGCTTCTTATGAACGTTATTTATCATCCATGATATTAATAGCTAATCAAATGGTATACTCGGGAACTTAAGGAATAATATCACTTGCGTTTTGTCCAAAATCAAATAATTTCCCTAGCCTAATGTCTCGGGAAATTATTTCATTTTGGACGAAACGCGAGTCAAATTACGTCCTAATTTCACTTGTCACCACTAATTGAACTGAATGGAGTGCAATTGGGTCTAAAATCATACACACATCCAGAAACCGCACAATTTAATCACTTAAATACAGGATTTTATACAGTACCACTATTTTATTTATGTCTTTCATTTTCCTCTAATTCGATTGGTTATTTTAAACTATTTTTGAAATGTGATTGGTTGTTTTTCGTTAATGTTGCAGTCTCATTGGCAAGGAAAAAGCTGCGATCTAGAGGAAAAAAAATTGTGCCATTCGTGAATAAATCGTAGTGCTGAGAGCAAATCCGAGGTTCCAAGGATCACCAGCGAATTGGAGGTAATAAATGTTTTAATTATATTGCTCTTAAAGAAATTACACGGAGGAAATTCTTTTTTACTTAAATAGTGAGCAATACAAGACTTTATCCGGTAGTTGTTCAGATCATGATATTGATGTCATGTAAATATTCAAATTTCCGTATTTTCTGCCTTGTTGCGCTTCTGCGGATTACTTTTCTTATATGTTTATGTGACGATAGCAAAAATTACATCGATCGAACAAAATTGAATTTATGTGCAGGCAAAGTTTGACGAGAAAGCGTGCATCCAATTGACATATGTGACTCAAAGTCACCACAGTTTATTTTTTTTTTAAGGAAAAGTCATTCTACTGTGGAAATAACGTTGTTGCCGAAATTGTGTCAATTTAAAAGACCTTGTTTCCACGAATTTGCAAAAAGCAACTGATCGATCCACGCATAAAACTTTCTATATAAAATGTGCATTGAATAACTAATCGCATTGTGACAAAAAAAAGAAAAAAGAAAATCCAAAGACAAAATGCCGACTATAGCGACGAAGGAAAAAAGGAAAGGAGGGGAAAAAAAAAAAAGTCAATCAGAAAGTCACCTCTGCATTCTCAACGTTACGCTAGTATCCAACATTTGTTGTTTTTACAACCACCAGTACTTGCATAAAAGGATCCGTTTGGAAATATTAAATATATGCCAAGAATGGATTGTTGGGAAATCAAGAAAAAGATCTAGAGTTTTCCAATGTTTCAGAAGCAGTTGAATCATATAATTATCAAATTTGATCTTTACAAGGAAGCTGCTTTCGAAGCATGTTTCGATCCCAATATCGAAGTTCAATTGAGGTCTCCTGAAATCCAGATCTCCCGAACCAACCCACCTGTGAAGATTTCCGTCGACGTTGCAAGCGTGTATCTGTCATATTGCCTCAGTCGTAACGTAATCAAAGCGTTTTTCCCTCATGGAAAGTCCAAGGAAACCATGTCGTTTCGATAGTACGAGTTGTAAGTTCGGTTCATTTTGCTCAGTATTCCTCTGGCGCTGTGTGAGATGAAAACACTTCAATATTTTTTTGAAACTCATCTGATAATTCCTGCTAAATGTAAAACATATACAAGGATTGATAGCACTGTTTGACACCAGAAGGACGTTGTCCGTAATCCAGAAGATGAAAAAGCCACACGGCAGACTAACATCAAATTCTATTAATATGGCACCGATACTCCAAGGCACCCAACACAGAACAAAGGCAATCACGATAGCGATTGACATCTTCAGCACGTTCTTGTTTCTTCTTACTCGTTCGTTCTGAGCCTGGAGCGAAGTCTCCCCTGGTGTCATCTGTGACTGCAGCTTGCAAATAATGATGGAATAAAGAACCGTTATCAAGACAACCGGGAAATAAAATAACACAGCAAATGTTGCCAGCAAGTAATTTGCATGAGAAGATGATTCTCCAAACATCTGGTTCCAATGCAGCTCACATGCAATTTTTTCAGGATGTTTACTGAGTTTCCAGGCAAGACATTTGGGCAAATTTATCGCTATAGCGACGATCCATGTAACAATAATAAAGACCGAGCATCGGCTTAAATTGATGATTGGTGAACGCAAGGGAAAAACAACAGCTTCAAATCGCTCGACTGAGATTAGAACCAGGCTCTGAATAGAGACTGCAACAGAGAAGCTTGGTAGTAGTTCTTTTATTTTACACATTGTATCGCCCGAGCTCCCGCGAAAGATCCATGAGCTGGGCTTGAACGCTAGCATTATTGCAATGCCCACGGATATCAGAAAGAGAAGGTCTGACATGGCCATGTTGACAATGAAAAAATTGATTGGCTTCCTCATGGTCTTTATCTTGTATACTATTAATCCAACACTACCATTTCCAACTGCTGAAACAACGAAGATAAAACAATACGACGAGATCACTCCGATTCTCGCTGTTGTATCAGTCAATGGATAGGAGCAGGTTGAGCTGTTGTTTGCCTTGTTCATGCCTTTAGACGACCTTCGATACGCAGGCTGTTTTCGTTATAAAGTTAAATGCACACGCTATTTTTTCCCTTTATTATTTCCCTTCATTCGAGTCAGCGACGTTACCCGCGAGACAACACATGGCTTTCGGCGACCGACTGTGGCCTTGCCGGATATTTAAAACGGAGCTTACTTTGTATCTCCGACTTGAAAATGACAAAAAGTAATGATAATCTTATCTGTTTCCTGAGACGGATTCTTCCTTTATTTTTATTTGGTAAATGGCGCGCCAACTCCATCAAAGACTAGACTTCAACTAAAACCTCATACTGGTCTTTTTGAGGTTTTTAAAATTATCTAGCTATCGTGTTCAGACACAACTTTCTGTCAACCAGACACCTATGTGGTAAACCAGAAGACTAAAAAGTACCTTTTCTTCATTTTTTTTTAAGTAGACAGAAATCAATTATTTCTCTTTTTAAGGGTGATTTGAATATTGATAAAATTGAAACAATTCGAATTTGATTTTGAAATTTGAAGACTGCCAGATGAATGAAGACTACATTATTAATTCAGTGGTTTCTAACGATTTTTTGTCACTTATTTTTCAACCTACCATTTCCTTTACTCTTTACTTGTTCTGAATATTTCTCTGAAAGTATAGCAACCTACTCCGTGACTTACGGATCACTTACCATCATTTTTTCCCAAACACTCATGTTTTGATCGGCTAACAATGTCAAAAGATAAACAGATGGTTACTCTTTTCGTGATTAGGATGTTGACTTCTTACACTACTTTCATACACTCCAGAGGGAAACGATTTTTTTTTGGGAAAATGACCAAGACTACATATTCGACATCCATTACTCTGTTATTAGTATCATAGATATAAACGGCAAATGGTTTGAACCCAGGAGTCATATCATAATTAAGTAAAGTTCGATCATCCGGGTGAGTGTAGTGCTGAGAAGGACTGTTAGAGATGACCTTGACTCTAGGCTTTTTTATCCGGAAAGAGAAGGTCTGACATGGCCATGTTGACAATGAAAAAATTGATTGGCTTCCTCATGGTCTTTATCTTGTATACTATTAATCCAACACTACCATTTCCAACTGCTGAAACAACGAAGATAAAACAATACGACGAGATCACTCCGATTCTCGCTGTTGTATCAGTCAATGGATAGGAGCAGGTTGAGCTGTTGTTTGCCTTGTTCATGCCTTTAGACGACCTTCGATACGCAGGCTGTTTTCGTTATAAAGTTAAATGCACACGCTATTTTTTCCCTTTATTATTTCCCTTCATTCGAGTCAGCGACGTTACCCGCGAGACAACACATGGCTTTCGGCGACCGACTGTGGCCTTGCCGGATATTTAAAACGGAGCTTACTTTGTATCTCCGACTTGAAAATGACAAAAAGTAATGATAATCTTATCTGTTTCCTGAGACGGATTCTTCCTTTATTTTTATTTGGTAAATGGCGCGCCAACTCCATCAAAGACTAGACTTCAACTAAAACCTCATACTGGTCTTTTTGAGGTTTTTAAAATTATCTAGCTATCGTGTTCAGACACAACTTTCTGTCAACCAGACACCTATGTGGTAAACCAGAAGACTAAAAAGTACCTGTTCTTCATTTTTTTTTAAGTAGACAGAAATCAATTATTTCTCTTTTTAAGGGTGATTTGAATATTGATAAAATTGAAACAATTCGAATTTGATTTTGAAATTTGAAGACTGCCAGATGAATGAAGACTACATTATTAATTCAGTGGTTTCTAACGATTTTTTGTCACTTATTTTTCAACCTACCATTTCCTTTACTCTTTACTTGTTCTGAATATTTCTCTGAAAGTATAGCAACCTACTCCGTGACTTACGGATCACTTACCATCATTTTTTCCCAAACACTCATGTTTTGATCGGCTAACAATGTCAAAAGATAAACAGATGGTTACTCTTTTCGTGATTAAGATGTTGACTTCTTACACTACTTTCATACACTCCAGAGGGAAACGATTTTTTTTTGGGAAAATGACCAAGACTACATATTCGACATCCATTACTCTGTTATTAGTATCATAGATATAAACGGCAAATGGTTTGAACCCAGGAGTCATATCATAATTAAGTAAAGTTCGATCATCCGGGTGAGTGTAGTGCTGAGAAGGACTGTTAGAGATGACCTTGACTCTATGCTGTTATAGATTGCGCAAGTAAAAGTAGGATATTATGCTACTAGCAGTGCCCATTTTTTGCCAAAATTATGCCTAAATTATTCTCAACTTATGCTCGTTTTTCCAAATTATGCCACTTGTTCTTAAAATTCTTTTTTTTTGCAAAATCAGCTAAAAAACCACGATCGTGTTGCAATACCTTTTTGGTGTCACCAGCACCTCTTCTATTGTATTTTGCTTTAGGCAAATTTTAATTTTAATTTTCCTATAGAACAATAAAATAAAAAAGGCGAGCTAAGTTTAGATAGATAGATAGATAGATAGATACATAGATAGATAGATAGATACATAGATAGATAGATAGATAGATAGATACATAGATAGATAGATAGATAGATAGATAGATAGATAGATAGATAGATAGATAGATAGATAGATAGATCGACATCCGGAATTTCCGGGAAATCCACCAAAACAAAAAGAATGATGCCAAATGCGCATGGTCAACATGCATGAGGTTAAACATCGGAATCTACGAATTTGGCGGATTTCACGGAAAAAGGCTTGA
>NC_090871.1:50635657-50638157 GCF_036669935.1 Montipora foliosa | reverse complement strand
CATCATTTGTGTGTCTTTTCTCGATGATGTCGAAAGGTGGGTACGGTTAGTAGCTGCTAAACACCACTAGGACTAATTATGGGATACGTTGATATGTGTATCAAATGAATGACATCAAAATCCTATCACTCTCATTGGTCACTGTTTTGCAAAGTGTTGCATGAACAATGACTACTGAAATCTGACATTTCTGACGGTTATTTTTTCAAACTTCGTTGTTCTTTCGAAGCGAACAGAGAAGAAGACAACGATGAATGATTCCTCAGTTGCAGAAGAACCTTTTTCGCCATAGTTCATTTCAAGTGTTGCTGAAGAGCTCTTGATGTCTGTATCAACGTATGACCAATTTTCTGAAAGTGAAGATACTATCAGCATGAAATCAGTCACTGATGAAATGTTTAAATGTGAGCCGGCGTTTTACAAGCAAGGGAAATCAAAAGCTTCTGAACACGACTCGCCAGATTCTTCAATTGGCGAAGAACCACCCTGGCTCGCGCACAGTGCTTCGATAGAGCAACAGGGCCATTACATTTAAAACTTAAAGCCCACACCCCCCCCCCCCCTCCCTCTTCATGTTGACCAGATTGTTGGAAGGAGATCAAATTGCCGACACATTCCACCGTTCAGAAAAAGTTGACGCGTACGCTTGTTCAAGGTCTAACGTTCGTAATGGGTCGCTATTTTGAAAGCACACAGCTGGTAGGGGATTGAAAGGAAGAGCGAGGGAAGGGGCGGAGAGGCCTGAAAAAAAAAAAAAAAAACACCCGCCAGTGTAAGGCCTGTTGAATTGACAAACACCTGTTAATTAGTTTCGCTTGATCGCATTTCCGGAAATTCAGAAAGAGCCAATAAAAACCGAGATCGTTTTTTTCCTATTTGCTCAAACCTTATGGAGGTTTCTTCTTTTTTCACTGCAACTATAATATTAATGACTTTCATATTAATTCGACTTTTCATTTAGAAATGCTCCAGTGGTGGTCTGAATTTCGCTCAAATTTTTCAACGGATTCTAAAGCTTAATACTCTATAATTTGGAATAATTGTAATATAAAGTAATATAAAGATAGAGCGCAAACCAATCTGTTATCATAATTATATGAATGCTGGGGTGATTTTTATCAGCGATTTAATGTATTCTCGGAACAACGTTGAAAAGAAAAGAGGCTAATTGGCTCAAATTACTTGACGTGGTCTGCTGTTCGTTGCACTGTGCCAAAGTATTTAAGGAATCTCAATGTCGAAAGAAACGTTTTAAATACACTTGAATTAAAATGTGGTATAAACAAAGATTTTGATCCTCTTACGAGCAAGAGTAAAAACTTTTATGCTTCT
This sequence comes from Montipora foliosa, assembly GCF_036669935.1. Classification (NCBI taxonomy): domain Eukaryota; kingdom Metazoa; phylum Cnidaria; class Anthozoa; order Scleractinia; family Acroporidae; genus Montipora; species Montipora foliosa. Next base: position 50,636,825 of record NC_090871.1, on the reverse strand, counting down.
CTCATCAAGAAAAAGCCAAACATTCAAGAGGTTTCGTTAAACTTATGTCAGATTTTAATTTAAGTGAAGAAGAGATTCGATTCAGTTCAAAATTTTAAACGACATCTTACTTTTAAATACGGAAGGATTCAAAGTGATCTTTGTTCGTTTTGTCAGACCTCTCCAGAAACATTACACATTTCTTTTATCGATGCTCCTTTTCAACAGAATTTTGGACTAAATTTGAAAACTTTTGGTTAACAGTAGCCCGGTAGCAAATAAAACTGGATTATATTAACATTATATTAGGAATATTAGATCGGAGATCTAACCTGCTCAACTACTTCATCATTCTAGGTAACCTTTAGTTATGGAATTGTCGTAAAAATAAACAAATCCCTCTCTTTTTGCCTTTCAAAGATGTAGTCAAGAGAAAATATGAAATTGAAAAGCTTATAGGCTCTCAAAACATCGCAAACTTAAAATATTTTCAGGCAAAATGGAACCTTTTTTTTTTGAATAACAATCCAGTTTTCTTTTTGTAAAGGAGTAAGTGCTGCTTGTGTAATTAGAGTAAAATGTAGAGTAAGATTTGTTTTATCATTTGTGTAGGCAGAGTATCTGTAGTATTTGTAGTGTTTGTAATCGTAGTGTAAGAAACGATTGTATTGTAAGTAATGTTAGTAGTGACGTAAGTATTGTAAGTAATGGAAGTATTGTAGATGATGATATTAGTTTTGTAAGAAATGTTAGTGTTAAGCAGAGTTAGCATTGTATGTAATAGTAAAAAAATGTGAAAAAAAAAAAAAAAAAAGAGATCGTTTTTTTACCGGAAATCGACAGAGATTTTCGAATGCAAAGATACGTCCGAAATACGTCCAAGTGATGGTGATCCATGGAAAGCAACGGTGCCGCTTTGCTAGGCTTTCTTTGTTGTTGACCTGTTGAAGAGACCCGCTATTAAAATTTCACAAACAAGAATTATGAAGAACGCATTTCGCATTTACAAAAGTCCTTACAGTTCGGCAATGTTGATTTACTTCGTTAAAGTATAGAATTCAGCCGAGGATTGAACACAACAAACGGTTTAATAAACAGTCGCCTTCTTACATCGGGCACATGGTCGAACTATATAAATAACACTTCAACTTCAACACACGAATTAAAGTATTTTGGGAAAATGTCCATC
>NC_090871.1:50628157-50630657 GCF_036669935.1 Montipora foliosa | reverse complement strand
GAGGTCAATCCCCACACAGAAACGCAGTAAATTAAGCATGGATAAATTAAGCTATAATACAAAATACGAAGAGAGGCTGTAGAAAGGCAAAAACTTGACCTGTACAGGATATCAATGGACTTTGAAATTTTTCTCGATACATTTAAGATGTGAAGTTTCCAAGTCAAAATTTCATCAATAACTACACCCAAAAATACAGTCTCTTTACCTGCTCAATCGGAGAGCCATCTATTGAAAAAGCAAGGTCGCATTTTCCCTCATATCCGCTTCGATATAATTCTTTTGGAAGAGTGAGTATCTTTCCCCTGGTCTTAGCTTCTGCAATAACAGTACCAGTGTGAAAGACCAAAGGGCGGAAAGGTATATGGCTCGTCATATGCATAACACTCAGGCATGCTACTGAGTATCAAGTCAAGAACAGCATCCTATCTAGTTGGTTTCCTCACAATTTTCTTTAAACTGAAGTGCTTCTTTATCGATTTGACGTTAAGAGTGCCTCTCAGCAATTTTCACCCAAGACTGTGCAAGATAAAAAAATTGAAAATTGCCAAACTTTCTCACAATAAAGGCCTACAAAAACCATTTTTAGAAAAATATGTTTTAGTTTGTTTCGATAATTATTTTACCTTGGACGGCGACTTTTTCGGTATCCGGCCTTGTGAGCGAGTGAAAACTACTCCAAAATGTCGCTTCTTTGAATCGCTATTTTTGAAATAACGAATGAGTAACTTGAAAATCAAAACAACATGGCACAGCTAGAATAATTCATTCACCCTTTTGCGCTGTTAACGGTACAATATACCAAAACTGGTATTTTTCACCAAATTTTAAAACTTAACCTTTTTTAGATTGATTACAGAGTGCCAAATTTGTGCGAAATTCGATCGTCAAAAAAGCATCCTGGCACATGGCTTTCTCAAACGAGACGATATTCATCGGAATAAGCAATGTTTCTGCTGCAATTAAATTCAATACAATTTTTGGGTAAATGAAACGGAGGATTTTTGAGGCCCAATCTCAACATGCTGTTTGTCAACAAAAGTCGACCTTTGACCACCAAAGCGGAGGTGAGGTATATTGAAATCACAAACGCTAATCTCGATTTATTCACTCAACAATTCGAGACTTTAGGTTTACTGGAACCACTGTAGGTAAAATGGAACGTGTCATTGAAATTTAACTGTCTTGCTTTATTAAAGAGTGACATATTCGGTAATTAAAATAGCTGACCTAAAATTGTAATAATTTGCATACTAGTAAGACTCATTCCATTCCATATTTTTACGCAAACAAGTTTCCTTAATTCACTTTCTGAACGTACCTGCAAAACAAACAAAGAAAGGTATCCCCCTTTATATAAGTATACGCTGGTTGAATTTTCCTCGAAGCCCTCAAACGACCATCGAACGGTCAACCAGTCGAACGCTTTGTGACCTTCGTGAGTTGTGCCGTGATTGTGTCGTCAGAGCTGTCACGCAAGAGATAAGGATAAAGCACGTGTGGTTATTCTGAGTTTGTTGGGGGAATTTTTTTGGACAGTTCTGATAATCCAGCAAACGTTCAATGCGTAACAATAGCAAAATGTGATAAAGACACCAAGGCACACTTGAGAAGTTATAAAGTGTCGGATTCTTCTCTGGATACAGAGGCTAGGCTTTCGCTCGCACGTGCAGGTAAGCTTTAACTGAAATCACTTAAATTAAGATACTGAGCAGAAAATCACTTTGCGAAATCCGCAGATACTACCTATTATAGACTTAATGTCAAAAGCAGAATACCCGCCCACAAGAAATGGACCTAAAAACACTGCTGACGCAGTGCCGCAGTCGTGTTGTTGGATATACCTCATTCTTTAATCCATGAGACTAGCACCGCGGCACTGCGGCACTAGCCAGTCTACTCAGCTCAATTTAACCTTAAGTCGACTAAGGCACTGCGGCAGTGCTGCGGCATCAGCCATTCTACTCAATTTACTCTATCCGACGGGAACAGCGCGAAACCTGCGGCTAGCGACTGCGGCTAGCGTCGCAAACGTAAACGCTACTTTGTGGACGGGTATTCAGCAATCGCTCCAATTGCGAAAATCGAGTAAGCAAGATATGGAAGACCATGTAATCATGTATCGTTGTACGAGACTGCGAGCACTCACTTTTCTAGTTGTCCCTGAAGCGAGTACATTGATCAGCGCAGCCGGATTGTATCACTGCCCGTGAAACGAACGGTTATTGTTTTCTTATTAATTGCTTTTAAGGGTGTTTTTGAGATAGTTGATATCATTTTGGGTACGACGATTTGCCCACGGCATCGTGATCGATTTGGAATCCGATGGAGATGTAATAAGAACAATCGCGCCCGCCCACATGAATGGGCATCACACATGGCAGTGAAAGGGGAGCGCGGATTAACCCTTCCTCAGTCTCAAAAACTTGACTTGCGCCTGACTTGCTGTTCTAGCGAAGTTACAACTACTTATAGCCGAAGTTGTAGCACAGTGGCGAAG
>NC_090871.1:50615657-50623157 GCF_036669935.1 Montipora foliosa | reverse complement strand
AATAAGAAACGGTTTTGAATTTGGTTTCCTGATTTCAAGACACAAATTTTCTAGATTGTTTATATTTAGATCTGTGCGTACAGAATAGTTAATGGCGGTTTTGATATAGAAGCAAACACCCCCGCCATTTCTATTTCTGTCGCGTCGCACTATCTCGTATCCAGGTATATAGATTTCAGAATTTAGTATACCTTGTTCACGTCTCGTTTCATTGATAGAGATAACATCTAAAGGACAATTGGCAAGCAGAATTCTAAGTTCATCGATATGCTTGGTTAAACTAGTTATGTTAAGAGAAGCCATTTTGAAGCCACGTTTAGTAGGCAAAAAATTGTTGTAAGATGTGGTGGGGCATCTTTAGTAACTTCATTTATCATGTGAATGGTTCTCGCGGAAGACAAGGCAATTCATTAGGAATTCAAATATTTTTAACATAATTAACAAAATCAGAAGAAAACGCCTTGGTTCCGGATAAAGTTAAATGAACGCCGCTCGAATTTAGACGTTCACCAGTAATGTTAGGATGAGAAATTATTTTCCAATCATTTTGATTGGCAAACGTTCTTAGAATCTTATTAACCTGGTTAGCTTTCGAGTTCAGAGCGGGGTCATCACTTCTTGGCAATAAGTTCGAGATTGTTACCTTCGTATTTGAAGATTCGGCTTCAATGAAATTTCCCAGATCAACAATCGTTTCAGCAACCTTCCGAGAGTCCGAGTTCTTCAAATCGTTTGTTCCCACGTGAAGTATAATTTCTTCAGGGCGATGCTTCATTGTAGGTTTGATGTAATCAAACATGTCTTCAACGGAGGCTCCGGGAAAAGCTTTAACCACCGTTTTGACTTTCGTTGCTTTAGAGACCCTCCAACCTTGAACGTTTTTAATCAGCGAATCTCCTGCGATGACTACAACATGTTTCTTGGTACTCGCTTGATCAGAATTTGCATCTAAGCTTTGTTGAGGTTGAGGCTCAGGTGTGGCCATTGATCGGGTCTTCTTGGTATTCTTGGTATTCTTTGCAGCATTTTCTTTCGAATGCAAATCTTGAGTCTTCTTTTTCTTTTTCAACCCGACCAGGTCCCAAGGGGCCTCTTCCGTAGTTTGTCCCGAACTTTGATTCCTTTTTTCGTTTGAAATTAGATTGCAAGTTAAATCATTCATATCTTTCACTAAAAATGTCAGTGCCAGTTTAAGTGAGTCCCTTTCAGCCTCTACTTCTTTGAGTTTGGCTTTTAGAGCCAAGTTCTCTCTCTCTAAAGCTTCGAATGAGTCAGACTTGGTGGAAAGATCAGTCGATCGTTTCAATGCGTCAAAATTTAATTTCAGAAGCTCAATGTCCTCGCAAACAGAATTGAGCTTAGCTTTGATATCAAAGGCTTCTAAATCTTGCGAGCCGTCAGTGCCAGAAGCAGAATCAATAACGGGAATAGTGACTTGTGTCGAAGAAGCGATGAAGTTAGTCATTTCAGTTTCATTCGGTGGATCACCGCTAAAAATATCATGATCTTTGTTTCCCTCAGCATCTAAAAAGCTGGCTAAACGTTCCCTGAGTGTTTCTTTGTTGCCTTGAGTAGAAAGACCAAATTCGGCGAGTTTTTCCCTCAGTTCAAAGACCTTTAAGCCGGAGCCCAATTCGTCACGTCCGGCCGCCATGTTGTCTCGACAACATGGTGGCCCATAAAAAGATTAGGAGGAGTACTAAAAATATTGTCATCCTAAAACCGGATAAAGGTAATGGGGTTGTTGTTTTAGATCGTGCTGATTACGACCAAGGCATCCTGAAAATCATCAGTGACACTTCCAAATTTCGACCCATCAAGGAAGATCCTACCCTCTTGAGAGAAGGCAGGTCACAACGACTTCTCCGAAAATTAAAGAAAAACGGTCACCTTGACAGTGATGTGTATAACAGCATTTATCCCAGAGGTTCACAGCCAGCAAGAATTTATGGCTTCCCAAAGATGCTCAAGGAACGTGGACACAACTCCATCCCGCCATTCCGCCCCATTGTGTCATCTATTGGAACTTACAACTACAACCTGGCCAAATACCTGTATAATTTGCTAACACCGCATATTCCAACTGAACATTGCGCCTCTGACACTTTTACCTTTGTCCGGGATATTCAAGGTTTATCTATGCATGGTAAATTCATGGTTTCTTTTGACATAGTGAGTCTTTTTACAAACATACCTCTTGAAGAATGTATTGACCTGGCGGTCAAGTACATTTCTGATGGCGATCCTGATATTAAGTTAAGCAACACCGAACTTAAGAGCCTTTTTTCCGTAGCTACCGTTCAGACCCACTTTTTATTTAAGGGTTCTTTCTACGACCAGATAGATGGTGTAGCAATGGGCTACCCCCTTGCTCCTGTTCTTTCTAATTTATTTATGGGTCATCATGAAAAATTATGGTTAGAAAATTTCCAGGACTCTGAGATATTGTTTTACCGACGCTATGTTGATGATACATTTTGTTTATTTCATTCGGAGAATCAAGCGCTATTATTTTTCAACTACATTAACTCCAGGCACCCTAACATCAGATTCAATATGGAAAAGGAAACAGATCATAAGATACCTTTCTTAGATGTTTTGATCAACATTGGCACTCATTTTCCTGACACTAGTGTTTACCGTAGGAAAGCCTTTACTGGCCTTTAGACTAATTACTTGTTGACAGAGCCTACAAGATCAACAACACTTGGTTGGGTTTTCACGAGGACATTACTAAGCTTACCAAAATCCTTCAGAAGAATTTTTTTCCAGTCCACCTACTTAAAAATATTATTTATCGCTACCTCACACCTACTCGCCATGGTGTTTTTTATCACGCAGAAAAAGGTTCGCCTTTTTGCTAAGCGTTATTGTAATAATATTGATATTAAGTTAGTTTTCCCATCATTTAAAATCGGCAACATGTTCAGTCTAAAGGATCCTGTCCCTAGTGGGCTCCGTGCGGGTGTGGTATACAAGTTTTTGTGTGCGGGCTGTAGTGCCTGCTATGTCGGCGAAACTACACGGCATTTTTCCACGCGCGTTCGTGAGCACACTTTCAGTGATAGGACCTCGCACGTCTTCAAACATCTACAGAATTCTGAGCATTGCCGCACTTTGTGCTCTAATGATTGTTTTAGCATCCTAGATCACGCTTCTACCACCTTCCAGCTTAAGATAAAAGAAGCCATTCATATTCAATGGGAGAAACCTACACTTAATCATCGACTTTATCATGTTAATTCAAAACTTTCTTTGTAATCTTTTACATTGTCATGTGTCCTTACAGCTAATTAGCATTTTGGTTCACACTAAATATCCAACTCTGTACTTTGTAATTTAAACTGAAGATGACAGAAGTTTCTGTCGAAACATGTTTTCAAATTTAAAAAGTGTTGTGTTGTTTAATATAAAATATTTAAAATATCGTTATCCCTGCTACTATCCAGACCTTTTGACAACTGGATTACATGGTCTTCCATATCTTGCTTACTCGATTTTCACAATTGGAGCGATTGCTGAATACCCGTCCACAAAGTAGCGTTTACGTTTGCGACGCTAGCCGCAGTCGCTAGCCGCACGTTTCCCGCGGTTCACGTCGGATAGAGTAAATTGAGTAGAATTGCTGGTGCCGCAGCACTGCCGCAGTGCCTTAGTCGACTTAAGGTTAAATTGAGCTGAGTAGACTGGCTAGTGCCGCAGTGCCGCGGTGCTTGTCTCATGGATTAAAGAATGAGGTATATCCAACAACACGACTGCGGCACTGCGTCAGCAGTGTTTTTAGGTCCATTTCTTGTGGGCGGGTATTCTGCTTTTGACATTAAGTCTATAATAGGTAGTATCTGCGGATTTCGCAAAGTGATTTTCTGCTCACTATCTTAATTTAAGTGATTTCAGTTAAAGCTTACCTGCACGTGCGAGCGAAAGCCTAGCCTCTGTATCCAGAGGAGAATCCGACACTTTATAACTTCTCAAGTGTGCCTTGGTGTCTTTATCACATTTTGCTACTGTTACGCATTGAACGTTTGCTGGATTATCAGAACTTGCGCCACAAATTCCCCCAACAAACTCAGAATAACTCCACGTGCTTTATCCTTATCTCTTGCGTGACAGCTCTTACGACACAATCACGGCACAACTCACGTAGGTCACACAGCGTTCGACTGGTTGACCGTTCGATGGTCGTTTGAGGGCTTCGAGGAAAATACTTATATAAAGGGGGATACCTTTCTTTGTTTGTTTTGCAGGTACGTTCAGAAAGTGAATTAAGGAAACTTGTTTCGGTAAAAATATGGAATGGAATGAGTCTTACTAGTATGCAAATTTTTACAATTTTATGTCAGTTATTTTAATTACCGAATATGTCACTCTTTAATAACCAAGACAGTTAAATTTCAATGACACGTTCCATTTTACCCACAGTAGTTCCAGTAAACTTAAAGTCGTGAATTGTTGAGTGAATAAATCGAGATTAGCGTGTGTGATTTCAATATAAGGTAATATACCTCGCCTCCACTTTGGTGGTCAAAGGTCGACTTTTGTTGACAAACAGCATGTTGAAATTGGGCCTGAAAAATCCTCCGTTTCATTTACCCAAAAATTGTATTGAATTTAATTGCAGCAGAAACATTGCTTATTCCGATGAATATCGTCTCGTTTGAGAAAGCCATGTACCAGGATGCTTTTTTGACGGTCGAATTTCGCACAAATTTGGCACTCTGTAATCAATCTAAAAAAGGTTAAGCTTTAAAATTTGGTCAAAAATACCAGTTTTGGTATACTGTACCGTTAACAGCGCAAAAGGGTGAATGAATTATTCTAGCTGTGCCATGTTGTTTTGATTTTCAAGTTACTCATTCGTTATTTCAAAAATAGCGATTCAAAGAAGCGACATTTTGGAGTCGTTTTCACACGCTCACAAGGCCGGATACCGAAAAAGTCGCCGTCCAGGTAAAATAATTATCGAAACAAACTAAAACATATTTTTCTAAAAATGGTTTTCGTAGGCCTTTATTGTGAGAATGTTTGGCAATTTTCGATTTTTTTATCTAGCACGGTCTTAGGTGAAAGTTGCTGAGAGGCGCTCTTAAGGTGATTAAAATCGCCAGCTACGATGAGTGTGCAATTGGAATATTTAGACTCAGCCAGTGAGAGAGACTAGAACAAAGGCCTCGCATAGAAACATTTTAAGCCCCTTATCAGTGAGGATGGCAAGAAACTGCCACGATAAGGGAAGAAAAACCCCTTGTCAGACGTCTTGGGCGCAATTTGGCCCACAGAATCTCGTGATTGTTACAACATGACAGTTCCTCAAGCTCCGTATATAGAGAACTGCCGTCCATGATATAGAGACAGACCCAACCATGGCTAACCGATGCTCGATCCTTCCTGATGATAGTGTAATCAGGGATGTCGATAACTGATTCAGCGATCGTAGATTTCAGCCAGGTTTTGGTAATAAACACCAGATAAGCACGATTTCGGTGAACAAATTTCTGTATCTCCACGACCTTGGGCACCAGATGTGACATTAGCAACTATGATCTTTGGTGCAAAATAAAATGACCTCTGAGCAGGTTATTGCGCCTTTGAGCTCCAGGATCCCGAATCCTGCGTGTGATCGCGCATGTTGTCTTCAAGAAAGCTCGTCACGGAGGAAGAACCACTAACAATAGCATTGTTCAATTGGTCGGAACCAGCCGTGACACTTTCCAAATCAGAGAGGACAAATCCAAATCATGGAATTTCACAGGTATTCGAAATCTGTCAAAACTAATAACAAGTTATTTAAGGCGGCCTGAACCGTCGCCAACTTGTAGGTTCAACGAGCGCTGGATGTTGTATTTGAGAGACCTAATATACATAAGGAAGGATTACGTTTTTGCAAACTAGCACTTCACATTACCCTCTAATAAGTTAAGTCTGTTCTAATATCCATAAGCTTAGTAGTTTCTTTTATGCCTCCTCGCCACCAACATAATAATTTATTTTATTTCTTCTCCACTCTTCTTCGTTTGTATTTGTTTGCATACTTAGGATTTTGTTTATGCTTGCGTGGAATTGAAGGGAGACTTTGATAGGTCTTGAGCAGGGACAGTAAAAACTGAACCCCCCAACTGGACCTCCTTCTGGACCCCATTCGACAGAAGAAAGAAAGCGATAGATGGTTTTCACAGCGACGTCATAAATTGTAAAGCCAAAGTCGCTATAAAAGGAGGTTGGAAATGACCTAGAAATAAATCCTTTTTTTTCAAGTTTCCAGTTACGTGACGTCTTCGGTTTCCAAAAATAACGGCAATTTGAATTTCCGAATTGTCACCTTGCGTGAGACTGTGATACAAATTTGGTTAAAAAAACGGTCAATCCCTGCGAATCTCAGCAGATTTAGTCTGTCAAGTACATTTGGAGATGTGTTCATACACGTGTATTATAAGTAAGCACTTTCATCGCAAAGTCAACTCTCGATGTTTTCGTTGATTGGCGGTCGCCATATTGGTGGACCACATGGCTTCTCCTTACTCAGAAACTATGTACTTTACAGACCTGAGAATTGGAGAGGTGGTTAAAATGTTTGTTTCCTACGACATTGCCTGTTCTCGGCCTTTTTCATTGAACGATTTCGAATTTATTGTTTATTGCGTAACTAGCTATGGTAGAGGATATGAGAAGCGAAATTTAAAAATAAAAAAAAACAGCAGGCTCTAACTCATTGTCAACAGTTCCAAAACTAGCTAAAAATTGCCAAAAAACTGACCAAAATTGTTTGTCTACTTTTTTTTTTTTCTCAAAAGGTATTTACATTAGAGAGCAATGCTATGGCTCATTTGAAAGACGAGATAACAAGGTTTGCAGAAAAAAATGACGACCTTCTGAAATACCTGTACTTTAAATCATGCCCAGAAAACTGACATAAAATTTGCATACGTTATAATATTTTTTTTTACTTCGAGACTGGTTAGAGTTAAATCCTGTGTAGTTACAGAGAAATATTTAGAGAAAAAAATGTTCCTTATCATTTGAAGAAGATATCCCGGAAATCTGGCTGATAAAAAACAGATACAGAATTAATTACATCCTTTTGTAAAACTGTACCCAAAAACAGAAAAAAAACTTGACCCAGACTCCTATTTTCTCTCGAAGTATTTGCATTTGAGAGATAACCTTTACCTTGTTTGAAAAAGCAGTGAATAAGCTTTCTGGAAACAGTTTGCCCCCCCCTCTCTCCCTTTCACACCCCCTTCCCAAAAACAACACAACCTTTGTAAAGGCTTTAACATACGCATTAATTAGCATACATGTAAAACAATCGTCGACAATTGAGTTGTGAATCACCTGATTCCCAAATAAAGGAAAAAAAAGTAAAAAAGTTCCCTTTGAAACAGGAAACACATTTAACACAAACGGAGAGAGATGACAACCCCACAGCTGCAAAAACTAGTTAGCCAGCCCATCACAACATTTTGTCAAAGCATAATTATTTTTTTGTTTTGTTTGTTTGTT
>NC_090871.1:50608157-50610657 GCF_036669935.1 Montipora foliosa | reverse complement strand
TCTAGCATGATACTGATCTCCTTGGCATACATGGATGGGTGGACGGACATACGTACGAACGATGACGTCATGGCTATTAAACCAAAATTTCTCGCGTAGATGGGTTACCATATTTTCTTAACTATGGTGCTGGTGCTGCGCCGAGCTCCGCTACAATGTAATCCAAGCCTGCTTACGAGCCAAATTGCCCATTACCCCGGCGCTTATCCCGATTTCGTAGCATGACGCGACTAGGAGAATTTCTACTCCCTCCTGGACGGGACAGTAGTCCATCGCAGGCCTACTCCCTGCATAATACATGCTTGGTTGACAGTTCCCCAATGGGGCTTTTCAGGGCCAATGAAACACAACGAAACAAACAGAACAGAACAACAACAGCAACTGTTAAGAATCCCAACTGGCCGGAGGCAAACCAGTTGGCTATTTACAAGTGCAGCTGGGAAGTTGGGGACTACCAGGAACAAATTCAGCGAGTGGTCAGAGAGGGTGTTGAACCCGGGATCTCCCGATCTCAAGGCAAGCCCTCTAACCACTGGTGGTACCCACTTATACACCTAAGTGGAGAAAGGCACCGTGAGATCCAGGGCCCGAACCCGGACCACTCGCTCCAGAGTCGAGCGCACTAACCATGAGGCCACCGCCCCTCCCACAGGTAGGTTGGTAGGTGGGTACAATCTAGAACAAAACCTGTTTAGACAGCAACACAAATTCACCTACATTATTACACACCCCCAGTTACTATCCCCTCTCTACTCCCCTCCCCCCCCCCCCCCCCCCAACCCGGTCAATGTTGCCGAGTAGTGCCATATGTTCTTCAGTATATTTCCGACCAAGAGAATCCAACATTGAATTTGGGGGGAGGGGAAAGGGCAGCTTTTAAGCGGAACGTTTGGATAAGTTTTTGGAGTACCAAAAATGTCGCTTTTGCTTAACAGATTTTGTCCGAGATTGTAGGTACGTAGGTAGGTAAACATAGCAAGCAGCCTTAACCGGCTGAATTGTGTTTAAACAAATAAACTAGAAATTTAAAATAAAAAATAAAAATGTAAGAAAATAATATTTGTAATTAATTAGCTACAAAATTTGATAAAACCTAGATCTAAAAACTAAAATAGAAACTAATCAAGAATTATTGAGTTATTGATTCGATTACAAGACGAGATTATAGCTCTTTCTTATTCTTTCAGTTTTACAGTCTCATACCGAAGAAGAGCAAAGTGAAAAACAAGCGCAGCATAGTCAGTGACTAAACATATACAGGCAGAGTAGAAGAGACATACATCTTTCTCCGAAATCTTGGCTCCTTTTTACTGAATAAGAAAATATAGTCGCTTTTTAACGACCTCAGAAATATGAGCATTCTAAGTTAGATCATTCGAAGGAGTAAGACCTAAAAGCTTAGCATGATGCACTACCTTAATATTCTCACCTCCTATGACTATTGGAGGAAAGACTATTTATACCTTAGCAAACGAAATCCGCAATTCTTTGCATTTCTCGTTGTTCAGCTTAACCCTGTTTCTACTTGACCAGTCAGTTGGCTAAGCCGTCGGGTTATTGATCATGATCAAAAGCAACCATGGTCCGAACTTAGTCCCTTGTAGAACACCTGAAGGAACTGTGCTGCACTCTAAGAAGCATGCAGCCCTTCGAGAGTTTGTTTCTCTGGGACGTATGGGATAAAAAAAAGCTATTATCCGATTAAATATACCAACAGGTAAAGCCACCTGACTATATAACTTTTTTTCTAAGATTTCATGGTCTTTTAAATCAAATGACTTCCTATAATCAAATAGGAGAGTATGTAAAGTAGAATATTATTATTAACTATAATATTGTTGGTTAGTTTGAATTTATCTCAGTTGTAACCAATGCTCGACGGCTCCTTAAGCTTGAGGTATCTGGGCCAATTAAAATTGGAAAAAAAATATTTGTAAAGAAGAATAGATTTAGTTTGGTGTAACTTAAAAAAAAAAAGGCTAGAGCCTCAAGCATGACTTGAAGATTTTTTTCAGTCCTTGCCTGAAATTAGAACTAAATATGAAGCAAATGCAAGGATTAACCGCACTGTTTGACGCCACCATAAAATGGGCAAAAGCCCAAAAAGGCCGAAAGTTGCAAGGTAAAGTGACCACAAATTTCATGAACACTGCACCGATGGCATAGGGTATCCAACACAAGGTAAACCCAATTACGATAGCAATGGACAGATTTAGCACCTTCTTGTTTCGTTTATTACGTTCATCTTCAGCTTGAAGAGACTGCTCGCCTGGTTTTTTTGTAAACTTGAGTTTCCAAAAGATGACGGAATAAAGAACAGTTATGATGACGAGTGGAAGGTAAAAGAATACCACAACCTTTGCCAACCGGTAGTCGCTGTGGGACAATAACTCTCCAAACAGCTCATTCCACCGCCTAATCTCACACTTCATTTGCTCAGAATCGACTTGGTAGGTAACACTCGGTGGCAAAATGACCGCTATTGCAACGATCCACGTAC
>NC_090871.1:50595657-50600657 GCF_036669935.1 Montipora foliosa | reverse complement strand
CTCATTTCATTGTCAAACTTTATAACACTTGACAGAAAAAGAAACTTACAAAAACCCGCTATCTTGCCATCATTTGACACAGATGCTTCACTGTTTGGCGAGTAAACATACAGCGGTAACTTAATCACGGCGCCCGCTGAATTCCGGCCATGTCACTTTCGATTTTGCAATTTACTTGAACGTAGCAAAAATCTCCCAAAATGTTTGTCGCTGATCGTAACTTTTTATATTCTATATTCACGGTTCAAAATTAATGTTGTTTTGATGTCGTAAATATTTTATTCTCGATCGACCGTCCGGGAAACTTCCTTCTGCTCTTTCTGAAAACTGTGTATCAATAGTTATTTGCTTTTTCATCAATATTTGTTTTGCATAAAGCAAGCTAACAAAATCTGTACCTTGCTGAGTTCGCATTTGTTAGAGTTAGTAGTATTTTCGGTCCGTTGCTTCTGTTTTACGAGGGGAATGTTGTCTTGGTCTCCCATCCAAACACTAACCCCGCCCGGCAGGGCTTAACTTCAGTGAACTTTAGTATTAGAAAGCTATCAGATGCTCAGAGGGCACACTTGTGGTGAACAGAAGTTGTGAGGGAACTTGAAAATTATCAACATGTCAGCCCAGAAGCCAATGTTTCTCGCTTCTCCTTTATTTGTTGTTCTTCAGAGACTGGAATGCTGTATTTCAATACCACACAATTCAGTGCCTTCTGATTTTCTGTAGCACGTACCACAGGCAACCCAGTGTATGCTTCACAGAAGCATCTCGTTTGTTGAAATAATGAACCATTACCGAATAACACGCCGTCCTTATTGCTCAGAAAAAAGGCAGAAGTTATTTGCTGTCTTTTAGAACGTCTAGTTTACAACTGAGAGCAAATAGAGTATTGGAAGAACTTCTTCACTTGTTCATTCCCCGCCGCGGAAAGGTCACTTAAGTGACCTTGCTAGGCGTTGAGTGAGTGTTTGATCCAAGCTACGCGCCTGAACAATCGAAGGAAAGCTGATTCATCGAGAGGAATTTTTAGATATTTTGTAATTTTATATTGAATAATGAATATCTAATGATTTTAGCAGTTGAATACAAAACATGCACTTCTTGAAAGAAAACGATGAGTGAGTTGTTTTCAGTCTAGGCCTACGATTAAAGGGGCTAGGTCACGCCATTTTAGGTAATTTTGTTTAATTTTGTTAATTATGAGCTCTAAATATCAAATTGGCAGAGCAAGAGTCTTTCATTTGCAAAATCACGGCCACATAACAACTTAGAATGATTTTCCAGCTTTGTAAATGACATTTTGATATAGAAAAAGGTGGGCCGACGTTTTTCAAATTTACCCAAATTCAATCCATTTCAATCCTCTCCAGTTTTGTCCATCCATGTCCCTTCTTGGCTTGGTGTTTTGTTAGAGTTCTTCTATAGTTTTGAACAGTTATTTTGATATTTTAGTTAATTCTATGACCGTTCGATCAGTGCTGAAACTGCCTAAAATTGCGTGACCTAGCCCCTTTAAGTCGCGAATCGCTAGTTGATTGTTACTCTTTATTTACAAACTGCAATATCAGATTAAACTTGGTTTGTAAAGTCTACTACCATATAAACTGGCTTTGGTCTAATAGATCTCATTCTTGCTTCGAACGTTAACTAGCGAAAATGTCAAGTACCCGGGGTAAACTACCTACTATATTATACATTTGTCTTATTCAAGTGCGAGACACGCGAACAAATTTACACTGAAATTACAACCCGATCACGTGATCGCCCGTCCTGCACCCACTGTGAACGCTCGCGTTTCTTTATTGCATCGGTCTTGCCAATACAGAACTGCCATACAACGAAATTTTCAACAAGCATCTCACCCCTTAAAAAACGAATAAAAAAGATTATAGTTTCCTCTAGTGGAACAGTAGACGTAGCAAGCGTTTTCGTGGGTTTCGGAAGCAAAAAAAAGAAACAACAACAATAAAACAAACAAAAAATACTAGCCCCTCGCTCCTCGCGCGGTTTTCTGTTTTTTGTTTTTTTCTTTTTTAATCCCGAAACTCACAGAAACGCTCGCTTTTGCAAGTTAATGGGACAGCGAAAAGGGCGTGGTTAACTAGCGGTACCTAAACAATGGAACAATGAAGAAATAGCACTTGAGCCTTCCCTTGCTAGATCATTGTTTTAGTTCACCTTGTCCCTTTCAAACGAACATTTTTGTCTTAGGGACGGATCATCAGAGAAGCAAACTGGAGGGAGATAAATAGACTGGCAAATTCACGAAAACAAAAAGAGAAAAACTGAATGTACTTGAACTTAATAAAAAAGGAATAATAATATTCATACATGGCAAATATGCAGGGTGCAACCCTCCCTGGGCTTTTCAAATGGTGTCCGTCCCAGTCTAGGCGTGCCTACTAGCGCAGCATATCTACGAGCAGGTACAGTCCTTCACAAGACTTGTAACTTGTGAAAGTAAATCAGGTTTTCTGTCTGTTGACTTTCGTGGGAGCTCAAAATAGTCGCACATGGTCTTTAGCTCTTTCACAGTAAAGCGCGATAAAGCTCGTGCTTTGGTCAGTTCACAAATGTCATAGCCATCGTATGTGATCGGATGCGTCAGTCCTATTTCGTTGAGAACCTCTTGGATGTCGTTCTCCTTTTCCTCGAGTTGTTCACGCTGCAGCGCCTCCTGTTCCAGTTGCTCATCCTCGTCCTCTCCAGCTGTGGCCCTTGACACCTGTTTCTTTTGCGTTGCTGCAAGTCGCGAGCCATTCGGCTCGGGAAAATCGTCTTGTCCCATCACATTGTTTTGCAGATCTCATCTCTGTTGAGACTTGACCGGGATCGCACTTCCGTCCTGTCTGCACGCCGACGTTAAAACGACTCTGGCGATAGGATTTGACATTCTCTGAAAACCGCTGACCACTACCCCGGGGTTTTTGTAGTGCCTACCCTGCAGTGGAATGTCTTGACCTAGATCTTGCTCCTACCGCTGCGTCACCGCTAGCTCCCACCGTCGGGGTCTTCTCCCTCTGGTCACGTATTGATAGAGATGAAAACTTGGCCCCCCAGTCGTGACGCAACTTATCGTACACACTCTCTTCGCTTGTGCTGATAGGGTAATGATTAGTGGTCTTGGTCTTGGGGGGTTAAGAAGTCTTTATAGATCTTTCTGCCAAAAGTTATATACTCTAAAATAGGCTTTGAGTTTCGGTACGAAAGCAAGTCCTTGATAAGGTATTTTTCGCAGCTTTCCTCCTACAATCCCACTCAAAAGGTGAATAAGCCTTTTCAGCGTGGGTTTTATATGCAACGTAGGTTTTATATGAAGAGCGAGGCAGCGATCTGGAGCCAGGCGCAAGGTGGAGTCTTGGCTGCGCAGGAGAACGCTGGTTGCTGGTCACTAAAACCAACAGCTGCTCAAATTATGTAACCTAACTAATATAATTTACCTCAACGGCTTTATGCCTGATAACTCATAAATGCAATGCAGAGGTGCGATGAGCGTGTTGCTGTGGTAGCATCCCTTTCCGTCCGATCTCAACAATGCTCCCGTGATCTGAGGTTTGACAGCTTTGGCGTTCTTCAGGAGATCTACCAATATCGCGTAGACGGCGAATGAATCCTGTGAATAACTATCAAACAGGTGAACATAGGACACCAGCTCTAAATGATCCAACGGCTGGTTTGGACAACACGCAGTTGATGTGCCAGCTCATACCGCGCTTTCCAAACCACTCCGATTGTTTCTCACGATATCGCATCTGTGTGAATTTCATAGCCCAGTCCATTAGTATGAATACCGTATCGTCTTGAACGGAAAGTCTTGGTTTTCAGCCCTAAGAATGTGTCCCTTCCATTGGAGGACCATTTCTTGTGCTTGGGCAGCGTCATACAGCAGGTCTTCTTTGTGGTTTTGACTATAGAACTGGACGTCTTTTGATTCCCTGCGTCAGGATAGACTCCATTGTAGCCTCCAGTCTCGCGCAGTCAGGGCAAACTTCCAAGAGTTCGTGATGACACGCTGCTTGAAACTCTGCATACTCTATGTCTCTGAGGGCGTGCTGTCTGCAGTGGTGAAGAGATTCGTCAGTGTCGTCTCGACAGTGTGCTCGATAGCTTGTCTTCAAGTAGCGCCTTACCGTTTTTAGGTCATTTCGAGTTTCCTCGCACCACTCGTGCCTGGCGGCACATTGTTCCAAATCGCCCACTACCTTGGTAAGGGTATCAAAGCTTTCTGCGCCACTTGCTGCTGTATAATCTATTGTAGTCCTTGAAGTGACTTGCGTTGTAAGGCTCCTCCTACTTTCAGAATCCTATATAAAGTAGATTTACTGAGGGGCTCATACTCTTGCTCTCTACAATGTTGGTGGTACTGCTCCACCATTGTAGACCGCCCTACTGTGCGTACTACGTTGGGCAAGACCATTTCTTGGCCAGAGTCAAGTTTAACGGTTCTAGTGCCGTAAGAAACATCCTGGTAAAAGTAGGGCTGATCTATGAATAAAAGAAAATGTTCCAGCTTAGCTGGATCAATTCGCACCCTATGATGAACAATATTCTCAACCCGAAAACCGACTCCTACTATCTTTGCATGATTTCTCGCTTTCTTGATCCGGCGGTCGCTTAGCTTCTCAAACGGCGCATGGATTTGTTTGAGCTCGGTTGAGGTATAGCGGAGTGCATATGTACTCAGTATTTGGGTTTTCAGGCTTTTGGTAGGTGCCTGTTTGTATGCGGTTATCAGTGTATCCAGCTCATTATTTGATGCGTTTGCGCGTTTGATAAAATACTTGAATAGCTCTTCGCTGGCGTTTGGCGCGATAACTTCACACACTGCACGACAGGCCTTACCCACTTTCTTTTCACAGAGTTGCTTTTCTTTCTCAGTGGCCCTCTCCCATTCCACCCTCATTCTAAACGTAAGCTGCTCGACACTCGCATCATTAGATAATCCTGCAATTTGTGCCATCGCACCGTTGTAAGCGTCCAATACGTGGTCTAATCGCAACTTATTT
>NC_090871.1:50510657-50590657 GCF_036669935.1 Montipora foliosa | reverse complement strand
TACGCCCTTGAATCCGTAAGTTCCCAACTTTGAATTTCCTGAATTCGATTGCTTTATTACGCTGGCTGGTTTATATGTAACCTGAACTCGACTATAATTTTTTTCCCTAGCAAACGTCCAACTTCGCATAAACCGAAAATGAGGCTGTTGTGACAATGGAAGACCCTACCCTGACATAATAAGAGAACGAGTGTTAGATTTAGCTCATGCAGGCACAAGCCAACGTCAAATTGCAACAGAACTTCGGGTTAGTCGGGGTTACGTGCAAAAAGTTCTTGAACAGTACAATGATAAAAACATTTCATTACGAATTCCCCGTACTAGTTTTTTTGTCTTTTTAGACTTTTTTTGGATGGCGTTGTAGATGCTGACGATTTGCCGAGTGCTTCTCAAATAAATAAACGAATAACGCGTGACTTGGTGATGAGCAAAAAGAAACTATCAGTCATACCGTCAGAAAGCACTACTCCTGAACAAATTGCCAGACAAGACGAATATCTTGACGTCATATCTACATTTCAACGACACCAAATCCATTTCTTTGACGAGGTAAGTGTGATAAAAACCAGTGGGAATCGTAGTTACGGGAACGCTACCGTCGGCGAGAAAGCAGTCGAGTTTCAACGATACGCTTCGAACGCCAATTTTACCATCAACTTGCTCCACTCAGTACGTGGGGTAGACTATTATAATATTCTTGACGGCCCGTCGAATGGATTTCAGTTGCTTTACTTTTTTGAAGATGCTGTTGAAATTCAACGCTCTGATGGAAGTGTTCTTCTTGAGCGTGGCGATTGCGTCGTGATGGACAATTGTGGCTTTCACCATGGTCTGTTTGTTGAGCCTGTTCTAAGAGAACTGTTGAATGACTATGGCGTCCAGCTTATTTACCAGCCACCTTACTCACCACATCTAAATACGTGTGAATATTGTTTTCACCAAATAAAGGAATTCTTGCGGAGATGTCAAATGTTAGCGATAGAAGAGACCGAAATTGCCATAGCCGAGGGTGTTTCGTTGATATCACCAGCTAATTCAAATAACTATTTTCGCAATTGCGGCTACATATAACAACAAAAGCAATCTTTCGTGTCTTGTAAAGCTGTTGAGCTTTTGCCTCTAGTTTATCAGTAAATTCGACAACTTTCCACTCCGCAATTGCGTGATGAAACTTTTTATGGAGGCGTGTCTGTCAATCAAATTCGCGTACCCTGATTGGCTAACTTGTAAAGAATGTTTGTTGGGTGGCCACGGTAAGGCGCGTCGCACTATAAATAGTGAGAA
This sequence comes from Montipora foliosa, assembly GCF_036669935.1. NCBI lineage: Eukaryota > Metazoa > Cnidaria > Anthozoa > Scleractinia > Acroporidae > Montipora > Montipora foliosa. The sequence continues at coordinate 50,589,373 of NC_090871.1, read as the reverse complement.
ATACAAGACTTTATCCGGTAGTTGTTCAGATCATGATATTGATGTCAAGTAAATATTCAAATTTCTGTATTTTATGCCTTGTTGCGCTCCTTCGGATTACTTTTTTTATATGTTTATGTGACGATAGCAAAATTACATCGATCTAGCAAAATTAAATTTATGTGCGGGCAAAGTTTGACGAGAAAGCGTGCAGATCTTCAATTGACATATGTAACTCAAAGTCACTATAGTTTAATTTTTTTACGGAAAAGTCATTCTACCGTGGAAATAACGTTGTTGCCGAAATTGTGTCAATTTAAAAGACCTTGTTTCCACGAATTTGCAAAAGGCAACTGATCGATCTACGCATAAAACTTTCTTTATAAAATTTGCATTGAATAATTAATCGCATTGTGACAAAAAAAAAGAAAAATGAAAATCGAAAGACGAAATGCCGACGACAGCGACGAAGGCAAAAAGGAAAGGAGGGAAAAGAAAAAAAAAATCAGAAGGTCACCTCTGCATTCTCATCCTTACGCTAGTATCCAACAGTACCAGTACTTGCATAAAAGGATCCGTTTGGAAAGATTAAATATATGTCAAGAGTGGTTTCTTTCGTTGGGAAATCTTGAAAAAGATATAGAGTTTTCCAATGTTTCAGAAGCAGTTGAATCATACAGTTATCAAATTTGATCTTTACAAGGAAGATGCCTTCGAAGCATGTTTTGATGCCAATATCAAAGTTCAATTGAGGTCTCCTGAAATCCAGATCTCCCGAACCAACCCACCTGTGAAGATTCCCGTCGACGTTGCAAGCGTGTATCTGTCATATTGCTACAGTCGTAACGTAATCAAAGTGTTTTGCCCTCATGAAAAGTCCAAGGAAACCATGTCGTTTCGATAGTACGAGTTGTACGTTCGCTTCATTTTGCTCAGTATTCCTCTGGCGCTGTGTGAGATGAAAACGCTTCAATATTTTTTGAAACTCATGTGATGATTCCTGCTAAATGTAAAACATATACAAGGATTGATAGCACTGTTTGACACCAGAAGGACGTTGTCCGTAACCCAGAAGATGAAATAGCCTTACGGTAGACTAACATCAAACGCTATTAATATGGCACGGATACTCCGGGGCACCCAACACAGAATAAAGGCAATCACGATAGCGATTGACATCTTCAGCACGTTCTTCTTTCTTCTCATTCGCTCGTTCTGAGCCTGGAGCGAAGTCTTCCCTGGTGTCATCTGTAAATGAAGCTTGCAAATAATGATGGAATAAAGAACCGTTATCAAGACAACCGGGAAGTAAAATAACACAGCAAATGTTGCCAGCAAGTAGTTTCCATGAAAAGATGATTCTCCAAACATCTGGTTCCAATGCAGCTCACATGCAATTTTTTCAGGATGTTCACTGAGTTTCCAGGCAAGACATTTGGGCAAATTTATCGCTATAGCCACTATCCATGCCACAATAATAAAGACCAAGCATCGGCTTAAATTGATGATTGGTGAACGCAAGGGGAAAACAACAGCTTCAAATCGCTCGACTGAGATTGGAACCAGGCTCTGAATAGAGACTGCAACAGAGAAGCTTGGTAGTAGTTCTTTTATTTTACACATTGTATCGCCCGAGCTCCCGCGAAAGATCCATGAGCTGGGCTTGAACGCTAGCATTATTGCAATGCCCACGGATATCAGAAAGAGAAGGTCTGACATGGCCATGTTGACAATGAAAAAATTGATCGGCTTCCTTATGGTCTTTATCTTGTATACTATTAATCCAACACTGCCATTTCCAACTGCTGAAACAACGAAGATAAAACAATACGACGAGATCACTCCGATTCGCGCTGTTGTATCAGTCAATGGATAGGGGCAGGTTGAGGGGTTGTTTGCCTTGTTCATGCCTTTAGACGACCTTCGATACGCAGGCTGTTTTCGTTATAAAGTTAAATGCAAACGCTATTTTTTCCCTTAATTATTTCCCTTCATTCGAGTCAGCGACTCATTCTGTCCATGGTTTTTAGTGCTAGTTTTTGTCCAGAGCTGTGGTTTGTTTCTTGTCTTTTTCGTTTCTTGACTCGGCACGAGGGGGTCGGGTAGGGGTCCGGCGTTGGACTAGAAACTCCCTTGCTCGGTTGCTGAAGATTCGCAGCCATTTACGAGCCTAATGGTGTCGCAGTCAGCTTGTCTTTAACCTTGGGATTTTTGGACTTGCATCGTGGAACTGGTGTTTCATATTCCATGGGATTTCTTTAGTTTTTTCCATATATTTTTTAAGAGCGAAGATTTTAGTGTAAAGATTTTTCATCTTTATTATTCCCATTTTTAAGAACGAATAATTTTCATGGTCAAATATTTATTAATCCCTCGTACGGGATTTAATATTTCGTACCTGTACTATCTGACTGTTTCTGAGATTATATTTTTAATTTCACACAGAGTTTGTTTCATTTGTTAACCTTATTTTGGGGTTGAGAGTTTGCTTTGTGAACATCTCCCCCTCATTTTACAGACTAACCATAACTTTTGTCTATGATTTTCCCTCAACTCACCATCCACACACACACTATTCCCCATAACTACCTACTGATTAATGAATGTTTTAATTAGTAGAGAGAAACCCCTTCTTGTAAGGCGGATTCTTCTAAAAACAACAACTAACACAGCCACAAAGGTTACTAGGTTATCTGCTGCATCATATATTCATATTAAACAAAAAGCCTTCGATACGCAGGCTGTTTTCGTTAAACTTAAATGCACACGCTATTTTTTCCCTTGATTATTTCCCTTCATTCGAGTCAGCGACGTTACCCGCGAGACAACACATGGCCTTCGGCGACAGACTGTGGCCTTAACGGATATTTAAAACGGAGCTTACTTTGTATCTGCGACTTGAAAATGACAAAAAAGTAATAATAATCTTATCTGTTTCCTGAAGGAATTGCCAACCAAATTAAAAGCTGTTTGAAACGGATTCTTCCTTTATTTTTATTGGGTAAATGGCGCGCCAACTCCTTCAAAGACTAGACTTCAACTAAAACATCATACTGGTCTTCTTGAGGTTTTAAAAATATCTAGCTATCGTGTTTAGACTCAAACAACTTTCTGTCAACCAGACACCTTTGTGGTAAACCAGAAGACTAAAAAGCACCTTTTCTTCTTTTTTTTTTAAGTAGACAAAAATCACTTATTTCTCTTTTTAAGGGTGATTTGAATATTGATAAAATTGAAACAACTCGAATTTCATTTTGAAATTTGAAGACTGCCAGATGAATGAAAACTACATTAAACAACCAGCTCTTCTTCTATTGTATTTTGCTTTAGGTGACGGTGTCTAGCTATGTTTGCTGGTTCTGGTATGGTATCGGGACAAGTTCTCGGGTGGCATGGCTGACGCCATTTTTCAAACTTTTAAATGAGAGGTACTGAGACCAACACTATCTGGCAACCCTATAGGGGGGCTCTCCCTCAGTTACCAAACTGCGAATGCGGCTAAAAAACAGAACAAAAATGGTCTCAGGCTTGTCACTATATACCGATTATGCTAGCAATGCTACTTTTTCAAAATAAGCGAGAATTATGCTTGTTTCCTCAAATTATGCCAAACGTTATGCTAGTACAATCTATAAAAGCCTAATTGACTGAGTTTTCACAACCTAAGCGGAAGTCATCTTCAGAGTGACTGACTTTGAACGTGACTTCCGCTCTTGCCGACGAAACGCAAGCCAATGTCATCTCAAACAGTCTTTTTCAAGACTACACTCACTCGGACGATCGAACTTCACTTGAGGCCTGTTTACATGGAAGTGGGGTAACCCACCTGTCCATGTAAAGTCTTATTTTTCCAGCCTCTCATTTACATGATAGGTAAGGTAACCCACCCAAGTGGGTTGCCCTTTTTACCAGACCGGGTAACCCACCCAACCGGGTCACATTTTGCCGTGTAAAAACTTGAAGGTAGGGTAATCTGCCAACCCAGGGTCGGCTCCTCGATAAATGTCACCCAGAACCCAGAGGTGTTAAGATTGTATGTAACGGAGAGCTATTTTTAACCCCAACTAGGCGGTTACCCCACCTACCCGGATTACCCCATCTCCATGTAAAGAGGCCCTTAAATATGATAGATGTAAACGTACCTTAATTTTCGTACAGAACAATAAAATAAAAAAGGGGAGCTAAGTTTAGATAGATAGATAGATAGATAGATAGATAGATAGATCGATCGATCGATCGATCGAAACTATCAATATCCGGTCAACATCCGGAATTTCCGGGAAATCCACCAAAACAAAAAGAATGATGCCAAATGCGCATGGTCAACATGCATGAGGTTAAACATCGGATTTTATGGATTTGGCGGATTTCACGGAAATAAGGCTTGAATAAAACTCCTATATATATGAACTCCTTATTATTATTATCATTGTTATTACTATTATTAATATTATTATTATTACTATTATTATTATTTATACATCCGTTAAATCCGCCTTTTCCATTTGCAATGTAGAAGTTTTATTGGAAGTGTAAGTACCATTTCCGTGAAATCCAGAATTTCCACCTTTGATTTTTCACATGATATCTCATTTTATAATCTAGTCAGGATGAGGTCCGTATGTGAAAGTGGATTTTTCGGATTTTCTAGAATAGATCACAAAACACGCACTGTCCCTTCAAGTATTTCAAACAAAAAGCAAGAACACGTAATTTTTTAAGTGGTGATTTTCTGAAGTAAGAAATTTGGAAAAGAATACAACTTTTTACCTAAATATTTTGCAGGTAGAGAGAAAAAAATCATAAACTTAACCGAAAAACTGTCCTCAGACTTTATCAGCAGTTACATTGACTAAAGTGACCGACAGCGCTTACACCTAATTTGGTTTATTTCAAATCGTTTCTTGCATGTTCTTACTACCTGTCCATTAACAGTAACGATACGCAAATCGCAATGTTTATTTTTCCACTTGTGTGTGGCAAATATCCCTATAATGACACATACGTTGTATTCAGAAATGCACATGTACCTCAAAAATGGGTAAGTATCCTTCAAAAGGACAAAGGCATTGTTTCCACTACAAATTTTGGAAAAATTCAAAGATCCTTTACAAAAGCTTCAATTAACGTTGACGAAATCATTTCCGATTTTCTTCATTTGCAATTTTAATAACCTTAAAGCCTGGTTCCCACTTGTGCGATAAGCAGCAGCATGAGTGTTATGCACCAACGTTCACATAGTGAAACAAGCGGAGGAAATTGTCGCATAAGCAAACGTAGTATATAGTAAGATTCAAGATGGTGTGCGAATCGTCATCCTTGTGCTTTTGCGTAACTCACGCCACTTGTGAAAAGAGCACAAGCACAAGAAAAGGAAATTGTGCTTAAGATTGATTTTATGCTTATTTTACGACCATTCCCACACGATTTTTCTTAAGCTTATGCTTGTGCTCGTGCTTATCGCACAAGTGGGAACCAGGCTTAACTATCCGTCGATTGGGTTGATCAAAATTCCTAACAATTTGAAATTTATTTCGACTACATTTAAATTGTCAACCAGCTGAGTAGTTTTCTGAGAAGATAAAGCAACCGCAGAATACCTGACCACTATTGTCGTCTTGCTGCGGTGTCGTTTGTAATTAAATCTAACGATCGAGACAGATAACATTAACAATGTCTGGTGTTTACAGACAAATATACATTGAAATGGCCTGGCTATGGCATTATGAAGTTTAGCACCATAATTATGTCTTAAAAGCGCTAGCCTACTAAAGTTCGTCATAATGCTGACCAACATTTTCAAATTTAAAGAAATGTACAGCCCATACCTTGAGCGGATGTGTTTTAGTTTAACAACGTATCCAGGCTCGGTACCATGTTGGGAGAGAATTGGAGATACAACGTGCGCACCTCTCCATTATCTTCCTTTGAGAAGCACCAATTCCTTCGAGATGCCGTTTTTTCCATCATTTGTGCGTCTTTTCTCGATGATGTCGAAAGGTGGGTACGGTTAGTAGCTGCGAAAAACCACTAGGACTAATTATGGGATACGTTGATACGTGTATCGAATGAATGGCATCAAAATCCCATCACTCTCATTGGTCACTGTTTTGCAAAGTGTTGTATGAACAATGACTACTGAAATCTAACACTTCGGACGGTTATTTTCTCAAACTTTGTTGTTCTTTCGAAACGAACAGGGAAGAACAGAACGATGGATGATTCCTTAGTTGCAGAAGAGCCTTTTTCGCCATAGTTCATTTCAAGTGTTCGTGAAGAGCTCTTGATGTCTGCATCAATGTATGACGAATTTTTTGAAAGTGAAGAGACTATGAGCATAGAATCAGTCACTGATGAAATGTTTAAATGTGAGCCGACGTTTTACAAGCACTCCTGCTAAAAGGAAGAGAAATCAAAAGCGTCTGAACACGAATCACCAGATTCTTCAATGGGTGAAGAACCACCCTGGCTCGCGCACAGTGCTTCGATAGAGCAACAAGGCCATTACATTTAAAATCCACCCCGCTTCCCCCCCCCCCCCCGCCCCCCCACCCCTGTTGACGAGATTGTTGGAAGGAGATCAAAGTGCGTAGGAGATCAAAGTGCCGACACATTCCCCCTTCAGAAAACGTTGACGCGGACGCTTGTTCAACGTCTAACGTTCGTAATGGGCCGCTATTTAGCACACAGCCGGTAGAGGATTGGGAGGAAGGGCGGGGAAAGGGGCGGAGAGGCGAAAAAAAAAAAGCCCGCCAGTAAGGCCTGTTGAATTGACAAACACTTCTTAATTAGTTGCGCTTGATCGATTTTCTATAAATTCACAAAGAGCCAATAAAAACCGAGATCGTCTTTTACCGGTAATTACAAAGTTACTTTCGACAGAGATTTGCGAATGCAATTATATGTCCGAAATACGTCCAAGTGATGGTGATTCATGGAAAGCAACGGTGCCGCTTTGCTTGGCTTTCTTTGTTGTTGACCTCTTGAAGAGACTCGTTATTAAAAGTTCACAAATAAGAAACATAAAGAACATTTCGCATTTACAAAAATCCTCAGAGTTCGGCCAAAATCCGGGTTCTCCGAATAATTAAACAAAGTAATGAAAAACAAACAAACCTTTGACTAGTCCATGTCTCAACAGTGTGAGATTCGTCAACAATACGCGCAATAAGATTTTGGTGCAAAGAAGTGTTGCTGTTTATCATGTGATTGAGGAAAATGTTATAACTTTTCTAGAATTTGCTAAGGAGTTAAGCAAAGAGCAGTTGACATTTGCTGCTCTCTACGTCTTATAAACTGGCGTCCGAAAGCGATATTAGCAGTTAAACCCATTGAAGCATCTTCGAATGTCTGGTCTTGCACACTATTTTCTAGCGGGCAAACAACTATCATACATGCGGGTTTGTTCGACATGATTTTCTCACTCTAACAAACAACTGGAAGATAAGAGTCTTTCCAAAGCCTGTTGGAAGAACTGCCAATAAATCTGTTCTGAGAATCAGGGTTAATATGGCTTCTTTCTGTTCTGATCGCAATTGAAGCGATATTCCCAGGCTAGAGAGATCCGAATAGTGGTCAATGGTTAAATCCAAGCTTCGCAACTCCGCCACATCCTCATTTGCGTTGTAGTTCTGCCACGAAAGAACCGGAAGAAAAATATGCTTTTGATTGACAGGAGATGATCACCGCACCAATCAGAGCCCCCGCCCAAAATTTGAACAGGTCTTCTAAACGAACAGTTAGTGCGTGCAGGCGTATTTCTCTCCTCTTCTCCCACTACCATTTCGTACAGTCCTCCTCTCATTGAGTGCAATTTTTTGACTGGCCTCAGGTCTCTGTTAGTCTTGCTATCCAAGATGTCGGCCAAAACAAAAAAGCCCAAATACCAAAACAACTTTATGCCTGCTTTGCAGGCTATAACTTCTCCTAATTTAAAGACAAAGCGTTTTTCTTAATATTTGACGAGGGCAGGTTCAAAAGTCATACAGATCAATACGGATCGTTCATCACATCACCTCGGATCGAGCGAAAAACGGTTTTAGGCTAAAACTGTTCGGCGTTAGCGCCGATTTCACTAAGGTTAGTTGGCTACAGATGTAGGGTAATCGATTCTCGAGGTCTTCTCGTTTTTGTTACGTGGATCCGAAGTGAACGACTTTTGTTCCTGCCTGTTTGTTCCTGTCTGTTTGAAAATGATGGTAGTCTTTGCAAGAACAAATGATTTATAGTTGGACTTGGCAGAAAAGTCGACAAATTCTTTGATGTGCAATAACTGCAAAAGTTTTAACCAGCCTTTATCCTTGCCATGGACAAAATCCTACCTTTTCAGTATTAATTTTAAAAATGATTAGTATTTTGTGCAATAAATAAAAGGAGAATTTTAACTTCTTACTAACCGAGCGCGAGGGCAGTACTGGGAATATTGGCCCGAGGTCGTGGCAGTTAATGTAACATAACATTATATATTACAAATTTCTTATGTTTTTTTCCATTGACACCTTTTAAAGGGAAAGTACAGTCTAGAAAAAGTTCTCTTAATTACTAAAACTTTTCCCCAGGAATTCGAAAATAGTTGCCATTTTGTCCAGTTCCCTGCAAAAATGTGACAAGAGCACTTTGAAGTTGCCTCTTTCGTGACTTGGAGAGCGCCATCTTGGATACGACGTGCTATGACGTAGCAATAGTCCTCAAACCTGTCCTCTGTTCCCCGATCACTTTCTCAATGTTGTGTGACCTTTCTGCTCTAAGAAATTCAAATGTAAGATTAACCATGGTAAACGGTCTTGAGGCTCATTAGCTAGTAGGCCAAGTAGGCCATAAGTGCGACAGAAACTCAAGTCACTTAATACTTGTAGATTCTCTGGTCAATCAAAGCAGGTGGAAAAAATCAGCCAGAGCAAATTTAAACAAGAGAAAAACCTTGAACATGCGACATAGACATATTCGACAAGGGTGCCTTCTTTTCTTTTTCACTTTCTCCCTTCTGCGACAGCCGTCTTTGAAGCTTCAGCAAACTTATTTGTTTCGCCGACGAAACTTTGAGATGTTGCTCAATACACATAACAAAGCTTTTTCACAGCAACAATTTCCGCTGTTGGTGTTTTATGCTTTTGAGGGGGATGAAGCTAGACACTTTTCTATTAAATAAAAAAACAGAAGATTCCGCCGAAAAAGGAAAATTTAAAGAAAAATTTGCCTGCGAAAGTAAAACATGGATAGATTCCTCAAACCTGAAAACCTACCTGCTATATTGTCTGTTCGGGTCTGTCATTTTGCCAAGGGGGACCTCAAGCGGGATCTTCAAGTATATGAATATTGGGTTTGGAAACATTCGCTTCATACAGTCAACCAGTCAAAAATATCATTACATTGGAGTGAGAAAACTGAATCAAGGAATATATTGACAACTTTCACCATTATGCGCTTTTCCAAGCAGTAAAATAAAGAACTTGAAATGTAGTTAAATGTTGTTATCTTTATAGACACTACTGAAACGATTTACTCTTACCATCCGATGGAAATATATAAATCGGTCGTTTGTTTTGAAGTTGTAACAGGGATCTCGTAGAAAGCCATGGTAGACAGATTAACTTGATTTCCAGGCGTTTATTTCACAGCAATGAGCGCGGGATAGTACTGCAATCTCTCTTTCACTTCGTAAAATTCCTGCATATAGCTCACATATAAAACCCTGTTTAAAGACGAAGAGGTAAATCTCTTGTGACGGTGGAGCCAATATTAATACAATTTACCCTTTGGATTAAGATTCAGGTCTACAAAGTATCGCTCTCATCGCCTGTGTTTCCTTGTTTACAACAAGAACGTCTTGTCATCCGGAGAAATCTTTGACTATTGCTACGTCATAGCCTCGTTTGCATACACAAAAACAAAGATGGCGGATTTCAATTTAAAATTGCGCATTTTTGAAGCGGTCAGTGTAAAACGCAGACTGCAGACTGCAGGCTGCAGACCAGGGGTAAAATGCAGACTGAGGTTATAACGTTGAAAAAGCCCAAACCCCTTCGAAGTGCTAACCTTAGGCCTAATTAGGCCTAAAACAACATTTAGGCTTAACTGTTAGCATTTCTAATGGGTTAGGGCTTTTTCAACAGTTAAAGTATTAACCTTAGTCTGCATTTTACCCCCGGTCTGCAGTCTGCGTTTTACACTGACCGGTTTTTGAAGCATTATTGTTGGCTATTTAAACACATTAAGCTCAAATGAGTGGTCAAGTATGAACATGCAGGTAAAGAACTTTCGATTCAGTGAAACTTTTTTCTAGGCCGTACTTTCCCTTTAATTCACACTCCCGGAAGTTAAGGGCTTCAATCTAAATATCTGATAATTATTATATCTACCTACAAGCTCATTGAATAAATGTCTGTTTACATAAAGGTATATAGCACTTGGAGCTTATAGAAGGCAGCTTCCAGAGGTTACTGAGGTAAACAACTTTGAAGGAGTGTTGCCAGGCAGCATTGTGGCAGTTAATTAGCTGGAAATTCCAATTTACATTAAAATATTTTAAAATCATTTTATACAGGGATCCACGCATCTGTAACAATACAGTAAGTTGGAAAAGTCTCTTTAACTGTCATTCAATTGAATATTTTGGAAGATTCGCGAGAATGGTCACTGGTCAAGTAGTCTTTCATTAAACTCATTATCTACCATTCACTATGATAATCATTTGATCAAGGAATGCACTAGTTTCAAAGATGTTTTCGTGTATAAAGTAGTAACATGGTGAAATGTATTAGTTATTACATATGTTTTACAAACCAATGTGCATGTAGTTTAATCCTTGGATGTTTCTAAGTCATTTTGTATTGATACAGGTATTTAAATGGTAATTTCCATGGACATACTCGTCACATGGTAAAATTATGAGATTATAAGTAGTTTTGATCCAGGCATGTACATGTACATGAACATTTCCATGGATTTACCAGTGGCATGGTAAAATTACAAGACTGTAAGTATTTTTCATCTAGCCTTGTACTTGGAAATTTGCAAGGATTTTGCAAGTGGCATGGTAAAATTTTAAGATAGCAAGTAGTTTTTCCATCTAGTTGTATAAATAAGAATTTACATGGATTTACCAGTGACGTCATAAAATTACACGATTATAATTTAAAGGAAATTTCCATGAACTTGGTAAAATTAATCATAAAGTAAATAGTTTTGACGCGGCTATGTACGTGGAAATTTTCATGGATTTACCAGTGGCATGGAGAAATTACAAGAATACAAGTGCTTTTGTTCCAGTCTTATACATGGAAATTTCCATGTAATTTTCCATGTGCCATTTACAATAATGGCATGGTAAAATTACAAGTATATAAGTGGTTTTGTTCCAGTCGTATTCATGGAAATTTCCATGGATTTACAATGACTACAATTGTCATGGTTAGATTACAAGGATATTAATGATTTTGTTCTAGCCCTATACATGGAAATTTCCATAGACTTAATAGTGATATACCTGTAGTAAGATTGTAAGATTGTAAGATTATAAGTATGTTAAATCCAATCTTGTCTATGAAACTTTCCATGGATTTACAATTGGCGTGGTAAGATTACAAGAATATTAATGGTTTTGTTCCAGCCTTATGCATGTAAATTCTTATGTAAATTTCCATGTCCCATTTACAATAATGGCGTGGTGAATTACAAGTATATAAGTGGTTTTGGTCCGGTCTTATACATGGAAATCTCTATGGATTTACAATTAGCGTGGTAAAATTGCACGAATATAAATGGTTTTGTTCCAGCCATATACATGGAAATTTCCATCTAATTTTCCATGTTCCATTTACAATAATGGCATGGTCAAATTACAAAAATATTAGTGGTTTTGTTCCTGTCTTATACATGGAAATTTCCATGAATTTACAATTGGCATGGTGAGATTACAAGAATATTAATGATTTTGTTCCAGCCCTATACATGGAAATTTCCATGGACTTACTAGTGATATACCTTGTAGTAAGATTGTTACATTATGAGTAGCTTTAATCCAGCCTTGAACATGCAAATTTCCATGGATTTACAATTGGCATGGTGAAATTACACGAATATAAGTAGTTTTGTTCCAGCTTTGTACACAGAGGTTTCCATGTATTGATTAACCATTGACTTGGTAAAATTACAGAAATAATAAGTAGTTTTGATCCAGCCTCGGTACATGGAGATTTCCATGGATTTGCAATTGGCATGGTACAAGTACAAGAAAATAAATGTTTTGTTCCAACCTTATACATGGAAATTTCCATGGATTTACAATTGGCATGGTTAGTTGGTTACATGGAAATTTCCATGGATTTACCAATACATGGCAAACCTATACGGTTGTAAGTAGTTTTGATCCATCCTTGTACATCAACATTTACATAGATTTACCAGTGACATGGCAAAATTATAAGATGATAAATAGTTTTGGTCCAGCCTTGTACATGGAAATTTCGATGGATTAACCAGTAACATGGTAAAGTTATGAAGTTATAAGTAGTTTTTATTCATGAATTTGTAAATAGTTCTCAGAAGAGTTGTTGTAAAGCTCCATTTTTTTTGATTACATTATTTCTGTCTTACGTGAGAGTTAAAAAATTACTTTAGAACATTAAGTAAGCAAGTGAAATTAATCTAAAAGACAAGGTGGTACATTCGAGTTATGTTCGCTAAATTAATGTTTACAAATTGACGACGATTTTTGTTTGTGTCCATCAACGCGTTCGTGGAGGTGGCCGCGAGTGTAACCAACATATCGCACAGGTTACATTGAAATTTATAAACTAAACATTTTTGGTTAGCAATGGCTGGTTTAACTTCTCGAACTTTAAGGTCTTCGTTGAATTTTCCACTGTTGAACACGGGCTGAATTGTGATCTTGATTTTTGAGCTGAGATCTGTGAGACCTTTTTTCACCACAATAGCAGAGACCTGATCTTTAATAAAATGGTATGATAACTCGGATGGGGTGTGTACTCGTTTCGGTTGATGGAATGTGCTGCTGGTCTGCTACATGGAATCAAGGAATTGCTTGACAGCCAGCCTTGGATGGTTAAGCTTTAAGAATACTTAAGGCAAATACATCAGCAAGGTCTACGTTGAACTAATACGAGCCTAGCTTTTACTCCACTACCAGAGCCACTTGGATAATCTGGTACAAGCGCAGTCTAATTACTACCATGTTAGATCGCATATCTTCCGACTGGTTTTACTTCTCACAAGAATGCGATCGGCTTGAGACAGTATTCTTAAGGCTTAAGAACCCGAGGCACTTATTTAATCCGGCTGTCAAGCAATTCGTTGATTCCAAGGTAGCAGACCAGTAGCACATTCCATCAGCCGACACGACTACGGTACATTGAGCCTGGCCAGTTGAGAAATCTACAATCCAATCGATGATGCTATTGGTCTATTAAGTCAAAAGCTTTTCGAGAATCGAAGAGCACAGTTCTTGTAGTTGCCAATCTCCGTCGGTCCACTTGGCCCAGCAATGGATCATGTGTATAAGAGTTCGGGTGGTTGAAAAGTTAGGAACCGCGACATACTGATTTGGGTCCAGCACCTTTAGAACCGCGGGCTTGAAAAAGTCGGACACAACGCAGTCCTCGGCGACCTTGGATAAACACGGTGTTAAAGAATTTGGTCTAAAGTCCTTTTTGAGATCATTGACTGCCTGGCTTTGTCTTGGTCAGCGGAGAAACGTCTGTTAGCTTTCACATGGACAAGACGCGGTGCTCGCAAAACGAGGCATTGCGGATCTTGCAGACAGGGAAAGAGAGAGATTCAGCGTACTCTTTCAACAACCAGGTAGGGATTCCGTCTTGACCACAAGCGTTTGATGAATTCAGCTTTTTAAAAATGGACAGGATTCGCCCTTCCGACACAACAAGGAGGGGAGCCGAGTCAGTGATTGTTGCAGTCGGTAGGTTTGCAAGGGTTCCAGGAAAGCTTTGTTTATCTCCTCAGCTAACTCCTTTGTAGATAGGTCTTCACCTCCATCGGCTCGTATTTTATTGACCAAGGTCCCCGCGCTGGACTGAGCCCCGGTCATGCGCTTGACCTCGTTTTACCAGACACTCGGTTTTTCTTCTCTCAAGTACTCCACTTTGCATTGGTAAAAGGAAGCTTTGCATGCTTTTCTTTCTCGGTTCACAATATTCCTGTAGTATTTGTAGCCAGCTGATTCACCACCGTATTTATGGTAAGCTTTTTGCCTTTTCATGATGAGCGATTTCAAATGTTGCGTCATCCACGGGGCGTCGGCAGTATTAACCGTAATTTGCGTGTCTGGCATCAGCAAATCAGGACCTCTACTTCTTTTGGAAGATATTCATTAGATCCTCGAATCTGTCGATAGAGCAGAAAAGCATATAACATTCCATGACAGTTAAGTATCTTCCCAATTCAGCCTTGCGACTGGCCCTCATATCACGCTTCGAAATAATTCTTTTGGAAGATGCGTATATTTCCCCTGGTCTTAGCTTCTGAAATAACAGTACAATGGTGTGAAAGACCAAAGGGCGGAAAGGTATATGGCTCGTCATATGCATAACACTCATGCATGCTTCTGAGTATGAAGTCAAGAACAGCATCCTTTCTAGTTGGTTTCTTCACAATTTTCTTCAAACTGAAGTACTTCTTTATCGATTTGACGTTAAGGAGATTAAAATCGCCAGCTACGAAAAGCGCGCAATTGGGATACTTAGACTCAGCCAGTGACAGAGACTGGAACAAAGGCCTCGCATAGAAACATTTCAAGCCCCTGATCAGTGAGGATGGCAAGAAACTGCAACGATAAGAGAAGAAAAACCCCTTGTCAGACCTTTTGGGCGCAATTGGGCCAACATAATCTCGTGATCGTTACAACACGACAGTTCCTCGAGCTCCGTATATAGAGAATCACCGTCCATCAGCACGATTTCGGTGAACAAATTTCTTTATCTCCACGACCTTGGGCACCAGATATGACATTAGCAACTATGATCTTTGGTGCAAAATAAAATGACCTCCGAGCAGGTTAATGCGCGTTTGTGCTCCAGGATCCCGAATTCCGCGTGTGATTGCGCATGTCGTCTTCAAGAAAGCTCGTCACGGAAGAAGAACCGCTAACAACAGCATTGTTGGATTGGTCGGAACCAGAGGTGACAAATTACAATCATGGAATTTGACAGGTATTCGAAATTTGTCAAAACTAATAACAAGTTATTTAAGGAGGCCTGAACCGTCGCCAACTTGTAGGTTCAACGAGCGCTGGATGTTGTATTTGGTTGACCTAATATACATAAGGAAGGGTTACGTTTTTGCAAACTAGCACTTCACATTGCACTCTAATCAGTTAAGTCTGTTCTAATATACATAAGCTAAGTAGTTTCTTTTATGCCTCCTCGCCACCAACATAATAATTTTTTTTATTTTCTTCTCTACACTTCTTTGTTTCCATTTGTTTGCATATTTACGATTTTGTTTATTCCTGCGAGGAATTGAAAGGAGATTTTGATAGGTCTTGAGTAGGGACAGCAAAAACTTGACCCCCAACTGCACCTCCATCTAGACCCCATTCGAGAGAAGAAAGAAAACGATAGATGGTTTTCACATTCTAAAATCAAAGTCGCAAGGTCTTCTGAATTTTAATCGATAAAAGAAGGTTGGAAATGACCTAGAAATATTTCCTTTTTTCATGTTTCCAGTTCCATGACGTCTTTCGTTTCGAAAATACGGCAATTTGAATTTCCGAATTGTCACATTGCGTGAGACCGTGATACAAATTTGGTCAAAAAAATGGTCAATCCCTTCGAATCTCAGCAGTTTGAGTCTTTCAAGTACATTTGGAGATGTGTTCATACATATGTGTTATAAGTAAGCACCTTCATCGCAAAGTCAACTCTCGATGTTTTCGTTGATTACCGGTCGTTAGTAGCTTGCATGTGCGACCATTTGGTCGTTAACTTTGAGCTCTGAGGTCGACGAGAAGTAGATTGGTTATGGGATGTCTAAGGCCCTGGATCAACAGAAACACCATCAGCATCATCACTATGAACAAAGAAAAAAACGACTAAACCACTTTTTAGAAATATGAATCCACTTAAAATAACTTATCCGTAGAAATAACAAACGATTTCGTAATTTTTTAAATAATTTGTGGCATAAATTCTTCCACCAAGTTTAAGCTATTACTGGTGTACCGTTTCGTCGTTATCGTTCTCTTTCTCTCTTCTTTCGTTTCTGTTCTTCTGTCATATGCCGTCCAAAAAAAGCCATTTCAGAGTCCATTGTCAATAGCCAGCAAATAGGAATCACCCTAAAATTAAAAGCCAGAAAAATAACTTTGTCAGTTCAAAGTAAAAAAAAAGTTTCATTGATGCACGTTATTCCACGTTATTTCTGAAAACGAGATCATTGACATTTTGATGTATTCATTGAAACACGCCAGGCTGGCTTGGAACAAGAATCCGCAAAATACGGTAATGCAACTAACAAAGGACGAACTTCAAACAAGATCCGCTCGAACGCTTAATTTAAATAACGTTTAGATGCATTAAACAAACTTCTGAAAACACAACCTAGTGAAATTTCCCCATAATTTTGCAAGAACTCATTGCAGTAACGTGTTTATAACATAAAAGCAAAATTTTCTTGTCACTGTCGAGGCACATCAAAAACCAGTTGGGCAAACGGATTAAAAAGAACTCAAGTTGTTTGATCGCATTTAAGAGCGCCTCTCAGAAATTTTCACCCAAGACTGTGCAAGATAAAAAAAACGAAAAATTGCCAAACTTTGCCACAATAAAGGAATACCAAAACCATTTTTAGAAAAATATGTTTTAGTTTGTTTCCATAATTATTTTACCTGAACGGCGACTTTTTCGGTATGGGGCCTTGTGAGCGAGTGAAAACGACTCCAAAATGTCGCTTGTTTGAATCGCTCTTTTTCAAATAACGAATGAGTAACTTGAAAATCAAAACAACATGGCACAGCTAGGATAATTCATTCCAATTTTTGACCAAATTTTAAAACTTAACCTTTTTTAGATTGATTACAGAGTGCCCAATTTGTGTGAAATTCGACTGTCAAAAAAGCATCCTGATACATGGCTTTCTCAAACGAGACGATATTCATCGGAATAAGGAATGTTTGAGGATACCTAAACTTCAAGCCAGGATTCGAGCTAGGATCCGAGCAAGGATTCCTTTACACCCACTATATCGGACAGTTTCCTGAATTATCAGGAGTCAGAAATTTGGAACCTACATGTATTTTTGTACAGGCACTATAAAGGACAGTTCCTCTGAATTATCAGGGGTCAGAAATTCTGAACCCATTCCTGTATTAGGCATTACAATGGATAGCTCCTCGGAATCATCAGAGGTCAGAAACTCGGAACCCAATTTCTATATAGGCACTATAAAGGACACTGAGCTCCTTTGAATTATCAGGGGTCAGAAATTCTGAACCCATTTTCTGTATAGTCACTATAAAGGATATTTCCTCTGAATTATCAGGGGTCAGAAATTCTGAACCCATTTTCTGTAAAGAAAACTTGGTTAGTGTAATTTTCGTTTTTAATACCACTGTATGTAGAGATCCCTCTTTTCATGCACGAAAGGTTGTGGAATAGTTATGTCAAGTAACTGGATATCCACGCGTTTACGGCAAAAACTTGACAGCTTTTCGCTCAACATTCGACCGCAAGACCTACTGAGATTTCTCTTTTAGATGTAGTCAGGCGAATTTTTTTACTATACAATTTGTGGAAATCTGATTTTTTTTAATCAGTATTTTTCGCATTTCAATTCAAAATGTGAACGGATTTTGCCGCATCTTTCCGTAACTGTAACCTACCTTGACAGGAGATCCGCGACGTGTTTAATTGTAAACTCAAAAATCTGGATCTCTACATACAGTGGTATTAACAATGAAAATTACACTAACCAAGTTTCAACGGTGTGACTTTCGTCGACAACTATCAGCGACAGTTGTCTCTTGAGCGCCGTGGATTCATCCCGCAACAACCGTAAGAAGTCTCTCGACAAAGCTTGCTCAGCGGAAGGGTAAATGACTTGAAAGTTGTTGTTCCTCATCTCATTTAGTACATCCACAGTTTTCTCAAAACCCTTAACGCTCAAATCAAAATCATTATGAATAATGTGTTCCCCTCCTATACTTCGTAACGGTACAATAACCAAACGCGAGGGCCGATGTCTGCCAGAAGTGCTTTCATTTTCCAATTGCTTGACAAGTACAAACCTTTGGTAGATCATGATCAGGCTCTCCCGAATCCCGTAGGAAGGACAGCCAATACATCCTTGCCTTAGCAGCAAAAGCGCCATCGCTTCCTTCTGTTCTTCTTTTAGGACTAATCCACCAAGTCTCCAAAATGTAGCCTTTCGAAACCTTGAGACTCTTGAGATTCTTAAGCCATGTTGTTTTCGAAACTTGAGAGCCGTGCCTGTATTTTTATTGACAGATGCATTGTGTTATGGACCAATCAGGTGTTGCCGTTGCTGGTGCAACGGGACTCGCTGAACACCAATCACCGTAAGGATCGAACAGTCTTTCTATTTTTCCTGCCAAAACCCCTCCACTCCCCCCACCCACTCGGTAGTTATATCGCTCTCCCCAGTTCGCGCTCGCTTTTAAAAACAAAGATGGCGAAAGTTTGTGCTCGATCCCGACGATCAAACGGAAAAATAGGGGACTGTGAACAGTCTACTTTGAATGGCGTTACTACATTTTATCTCGGAAATCTTCTCTTTGTTCAAACTCATGTCTAAAATGGAGACGTCGAGTAGTCACGATTTATCAATTGATTCATTTGAGCTATTTGAACATAGTTTAGATTCTACACGGTCCAGCCAATTCTCACATAGCACGCCACCAAGAAGACAATTCAATTTTTCGTAAACCAGATACCTTCACTGTGCCAATATATTTGAAGTATTTGATGAAAGCGCCACCTCTAGTAAGTAAGATGCTCTCTAAAAATTATTTCCAAGGGCAAGTGGACGTTATTTTTTTGGCCTGTTCTGAATTGTCTCTTTACATTCCCAGACACCCTAATGTTTTTTGATCATGAAGAGGTGCCATATTCACAATTAATGTACGCTGATTCGTGTCAGTTTTGTGCTTTTGGGCATCAGGTCATGATGTTTGATAGTATATCAAAGACGTTTGTGTTTTTATACTAGAGTCACATTATTCGTCTGGGACGAACTTGGGCAAAAACTTTTTCTGCGTCTGTTAAATTCGTCTAGTATAAAGCTCGGCACGGGACGCGTCATGCGTCTGGACGAACTTTCCAGTTTAGTGCATCTTGGAAGACGAACTATTAAAAGTGCGTCCTTTGGACATCTTCATACTAGACGAATTTAAGGGACGCAGAAAAATTGTTTGCCCAAGTTTATCCCAGGCGGATTACCGATTACGCGTTTTTTTTATGGTTTGACCCATCTTTACACTAGAGGAATAACATGAGAGACGCATAATTCCTCTGGACGGATTATGCCTCTCTAGTATATATAAAAACGGCCAATAGTTATTTGATTATGACGCTAATCTTGTCTAAAGAATACAACAAAGTTTTGTGAAAAAATTAATGCTGCAGACAGTTTCTTTGATGCCTCTTGAATTTGTAAAGTAAATTATTTTGCATTCTATTAAGTGTTTGCAAAGAAGTTTTTGTATACAGGAAGCTATTAAAATCGTATGATGCAAATTACAGTGAATTCGTATCTTCTGTTTTTATGAAGTCAGATTAAGTCCTTCCTTTTCAATTTAATAGGTCAGCTGAATTCCATCAAATTTTCCAGATCCAGGGCATATTTTTAATAATCTTTTCTTTACGTGTTAAAAGGGTCAGAAATTTGGAAATAATGTCATCAAAGATTCTTAACCCTTCAGTCAGAAATGCTGAACCTTTTCCGTCCCAGTTGAATGGGGTCAATTTAGTTTGGAACGCGTTTAAGGTCTATTTAGGTTGGTTCTAGTCTAGTTAGGTCTATTTAGGGTTAGGCCTAGGGCAGGTCTCGGTTAGGTCTCGAACCCTGTTCGAATCCTAGCGCGGATCCTGGCTCGAATCCTGGCTTGGATCCTGGCTTTATTCTTAGTTTATCTCACAATGTTTCTGCTATAATCAAATCCAATAAAATTTTTAAGTAAATGAGACGGAGGATTTTTGAGGCCCAATTTCAACATGCTGTTTGTCAACAAAAGTCGACCTTTGACCACCAAAGCAGAGGCGACTTATATAGAAAATCCGCACGCTAATCTCGATTTATTCACTAAACAATTCGAGACTTTAGGTTTACTGGAACTACTGTAGGTAAAATGGAACGTGTCATTAAAATTTAACTGTCTTGGTGTAAGAGTGACATATCCGGTAATTAAATTCACTGACCTAAAAATTTGCATACTGGTAAGATTCATTCCATTCCATATTTTTACGGAAACAAATTTTCTTAATTCCCTTTCTGAACATACCTGTAGAACAAACACAGGAAGGTATCCCCCTTTATATAATTATACGCTGGTTGGATTTTCCTCGAGGCCCTCAAACCCCTGGGGAGGGGGTACTGCCATATATGGGCTATATAGGTATGTGCCGCTGTGAAGGGTATGGTTTTTAGGCAGTTTACTCTAGCATAGGATATATAAATCAAAGCATTTGGGTCTAGAATAGGGTATCATTTTTCAATAAAATGACCAGCTGGTTGAAGATTTTATCTAGAGTAAGGAAACCAGGAATTGCTACTCAAAAATATAAAAAAATGAAATCGGCAAGTTTGAATTTTCACGACTCAGCCTCAACAGCGTTGATAGATGACTATCATAAAACGCTACTGGATATTTTTAACTGTCAAAAATCGGGATTCAGACGGAAATCGGTGGTATTAATACTGGTTAAAATTAAACAATATATTGTCTTGATAATGCCTACGTACGTGCTTGGCATTGCTGGACAAGTATAAATAAATCCTTTCTTAAGTAAGAACTGATTGTGGTATAAGGTTTTGTGTTGGCTTTGCTTTAGACTGTGCTAGTGACCTCAGTTTCTGGAAAACAGCTACTCTAGGAGAGGAGTGATTTGGGGAGTTTAGTCTAGTATAGGGTAGCAAAATCTAGCTGAAACTAGCACTGGTATAGGCTAGGGGTTCCAGGGTCCCAGCGGCACATCCACACCCAGAAATTTCTAAAGTACCCCCCCCCCCTCCCCTCTCCATTTTTTATTGCTGCAGAGTAATTGGCACGCTAAGACAAAACTCATAGCAAAGTTTAAGAAAATAGCCCATTTCCGAGATCATGCCTGTGTTCTCTTCAAACCCGTTCTAAATGCGAAGTTTTTGTTATGAAAATTAGTTTTCATTCATATGTAAAGTAGAAGTAATAACCATCACAAAAACTTCGCACTTAGACTCGCTTTGAAGAGGAGGCAGACATTAACTCGGGATTGGCCTATTATCTGCAGCAGATTCATAACCACCTTCACAATTGGGAATTTTAAGGTGGTTCTGAATCCGCTTCAGATTTTTTTTAAACTTTGCAAAGAGTTTCATCTTAGCCTGCTCATCGCTTTTCAGCAATAAAATATGGAGGTCACCTTAGTTCGTTTTTGAGATAGTAAGTGCTTTAACACAAAATATAGGGTGTTTTTAGATGGTTCTTTTGTTGCCATGGTAATTTATTACGTCACAGTAACATGTGCATCATGTTAAGCAATTATCGGTCGGTGTTTCATGTGGTGCCATAACATTGCCGTTAATTGAAACAGTGTTAAAGAGTCAGTCTGTCTAATAAGACATTCCCTCAAAAATGGTTGAAACTGGTTTGAGCCACCTTAACACACACGCGCTAGTTTCTGGATAGTGTATACATCAGTTTTTTCGACACATACAACGGAATTAGCATGGTTGTGGTCAATAAAATTCTCTAAAACCCGCAGACCACGACACCATGTATCAGTCTTGTAGGTTGGAAAATTAGCCAGGATTTATTGTTCGTTAAAGCTCAGAGAGAGAGCGCAATTTATTCAAAAACTGGGTACAAGATTCATTCACCTTAACTTCCGTTTGTCAAGTTTTCTATGTCAAGTGGAATTACATATCCACGGAACTCGAACCGATCTTTTATACTGTTTTTTTAAATTACTATTTCTAATAAGGCTTTGAGAGAAACTGAACAGACACAGAAATAGAGA
Source organism: Montipora foliosa (assembly GCF_036669935.1). Taxonomy (NCBI): domain Eukaryota; kingdom Metazoa; phylum Cnidaria; class Anthozoa; order Scleractinia; family Acroporidae; genus Montipora; species Montipora foliosa. The sequence goes on along the minus strand of NC_090871.1, from coordinate 50,567,192 downwards.
AACTGAACAGACGAACATCGCGAAACGAAGTACCACGTGGTCTTCGATGGCGGTCAAGTTTTATTTTGCTCTCGTTTTTCCACTTCTGTTTGCCACCTTTTTCATTCTTGGTAAAAGGAAGGAACGGACACGTCTTTTTCCAGTTTGCTGTAAATCTGAATTTTCTCTAAGGAAAGATCGATTCCAAAAATTTCTCGATGCTGGTGTATGTTTGCCAAGTTCATAGCGTTCACTGGAATCAAAGCTTGGGGTGATCGCTCAAAACAAAATTGGCATCCGGTTGGCGGCCGCCTCTAAAAGCGTACGCGATATGGGGGCGTGAAAATAAACAGACCTGCAGTCCAAACTACAAGCGCGGATCTTTAGTTGACAAACTTTTATCAGTTTGAAGTGGTAATTTTTTTTGCCAAACTGAAAAGGTTTACGGTTGAAACTAAGGCTTACCTCCCTCGGGAATTATAATTAATTACGAACATTAAAAAATGGTTTCATAGTGTCAATTCTGCTTGACATGACCGGACGGAAAAGCGGCAAAAGCGCCCACTTTATCTTAAAAGGAAACGCCGGTCTCCTTGGCTCGCAAGGTACCAAGCTTGAAACGTACAAAGTAACAGGGAAAATTTACAATCACAAAATTGCTACTATTTAAGTGACATTGTAAAATAAACGAGAGATTCTAAAATATCCAAACTATCATTCAGGTCTTAACCAATAAAAAAGTATACAGTTTTGCACAGCTTGACATGTATCTGTCATAAAGTGATATAAAACTGCTGCAACTCGTAACTGGCCATTGCTTCTGAGGGAATTTCGTACCACAACCAAATGGTTAAACCCTGTGAAATCATCAACTTAGCCCGATTATTTTGCACGCAGAATTCAGACAAGAGGCACAGTTGCGTTTGCGTTTGCACCAGTGTTTTTACGGGAAAAAGAGAGACGCGGCTTGTTTAAAGAAATTTAAACGAAACTAATGAAGTTCTTGACGTTACAAATTTTCTCATTAAATAATTATTTCTTTGTACGCTTACTATTCCTCAGTGATTTCCTCTTCTGTTGCTTTGCAAATGCACGGTTACATGTACATATCCAGGCAAGCGAAGTTCGAGCATCTTAGATCTCAGTGATAGTCTGGTTAGTGTTGAATCGATATTGGAGATGTTATAAGCGGCTCAATCGAAGTGAACAAAATGCATGCATTTAGAGAAAATTGTCCTTTTCAGTTATACCTCTACTAACTATGCCTCAAAAGTTGATTAAACAGGGAGTAATCATATTTGCAGCTGCAGCGACACTTGAAAAAAACAGTTGCGTTGTACTTTGAACCATCCCCAGCGTAAAATAAAATACCATGATCGTAACAATAAAAAAAATGGAACAATTCTACTTACCCGTTCACTGACAAGGTACTTAAATAAACTGCCACCATGGTCCTTAGTTGATGAACGAGAATAAGGAGAAAGAGTGAGATAGACTACTACCGCGGTGCGCAGCCATTTATGGATGAATAAGAATCGATTTTTTACCCGGGATATCTATCTGCCAGATCTGCGCGTGGCTTAAAGAACGAGCAATATATTCTGGAGAGGTTGTTCTCAATTTCGAAGTTTTTGTTAATTCACATTAGGGTTGGGGTAGCAGAATTTTAATCAACTCCATTCCCAACGTTTCTCTTTCTTATCTTAAAGTGCCGGTGGCAGAACTTTGACAAAACCCCGAAAGGTAAACCGGTACTTATTCAAGAAACGATGGCGATTTGTTTAAGTAGACACAACGATAGGTAAATCAACATACAAAAATACAAAATTTAAACATTAACAGTTCCATGCGAAACTTTAGCCCACGTTACCTTTCTCGTTTTGTGTCCTTGATGTTGTCCAAAACGGCGGTAGCCTAAAATCCGTTCGGTAAACACTGAATTGAATTGCAAAGGACGGAATTAAAATCAAATTCTGCGATCATTCCATAATCTGATCAAAATAAATACTGCGAAACATCCTGCTTATCTTATGGTGGTCCTTTTACGTTTTCAGTTACAAAAAAGCTATGCATCACTCTCTGATCCGGGCGAACTACTTGCCATAGGACTCCTGGAAAAGCTAAGCAAGGGTACAATACAGCGTGCGCAATTTGATAGGGAGTATTAAGGGTTGAGAACAAACCCCTCACAGCCTTCCCTGCTAGCAGAGGTCTCTCACGGCGAGGCAAAAATGAGAGGCGCCCGCCTCTTTGAAGGAGATCATTGCATGACGAAATCTTGATTGATAGAAGCCAGAAACTAAAAGGAAATCGTTCCTCTGTCCAATTAATTACATGCTTGAGCTAAAAGAACTTTACGCCAGTGGACAAAGTGAACAATGTCTTAGCCAGGAAAAGAATCTGAGCCTTATATAGCCAGCCAGGAAAAACGTTTTTCATGTCTCAGTGAGCCAGAAGCGGTTTGTGTCAAAGACCAGCCAGCTCACTCTTGAAATTTTTTTTCAGCCAGCCAGCTCGAAAACAGCCTGCAGAGCGGCTTTTTTGTGGAGCGGTTTCGATGGGTACTCCTGTCTCGTACAACGATACATGATTACATGGTCATACATATCTTGCTTACTCGATTTCGCAATTGGAGCGATTGCTGAATACCCGTCCACAAAGGAGCGTTTACGTTTGTGACGCTAGCCACAGTGCCGAAGTGAACGAAAGTGGGTTTCGCGCGGTTCACGTCGGATAGGGTGAATTGAGTAGAATGGCTGGCGCCGCAGTGCCTTAGTCGACTTAAGGTTAAATTGAACTGAGTAGACTGGCTAGTGCAGCAGTGCCGCGGTGCTTGCCTCATACACGACTGCGGCACTGCGTCAGCAGTGTTTATAGGGTCCATTTCTTGTGGGCGGGTATTCTACTTTTGACATTAAGTCTGTAATAGGTAGTATCTGCGGATTTCGCGAAGAGATTTTCTGTTCAGCTAAAGGTTCTGCTCATTTAAAGCAAAAGCCAGAGAAGAATCCGACACTTTATAACTTATCAAGTGTGCCTTGGTTTCCTTATCACATTTTGCTATTGTTACTTGGTTATCAGAACTTGGGCCACAAATTGCCCCAACAAACTCAGAGCCATTAGTCTGCGTGCTTTGTGCTAATCTCTTGCGTGACAGCTCTGGCGACACAATCACGGCACAACTCACGAAGGTCACGAAGCGTTCAACTGGTTCGTTGGTCGTTTGAATCCAACCAGCGTGTACTTATATAAAGGGGGATACCTTTCTTTGTTTGTTTCACAGGTATGTTCAGAAAGTGAATTAAGCAAACTTGTTTGCGTAAAAATATGGAATGGAATGAATCTTACTAGTATGCAAATCAGTTATTTTAATTGCCGGATATGTCACTCTTAAACCAGCCAAGTTAATTTCAATGACACGCTCCATTTTACCTACAGTAGTTCCAGTAAACCTAAAGTCTCGAATTATTCAGTGAATAAATCGAGATTAGATTGTGTGATTTCAATGTAAGTCGCCTCCGCTTTGGTGGTCAAAGGTCGACTTTTGTTGACAAACAGCATGTTGAAATTGGGCCTCAAAAATCCTCCGACTCATTTACCCAAAAAATTTATTGAATTTAATTGCAGCAGAAACATTGCTTATTCCGATGAATATCGTCTCGTTTGAGAAAGCCATGTACCAGGATTCTTTTTTGACAGTAGAATTTCGCACAAGTTTGGCACTCTGTAATCAATCTAAAAAAGGTTAAGTTTTAAAATTTGGTCAAAAATTCCAGTTTTGGTATATTGTGCCGTTAACAGCGCTAAAGGGTGAATGAATTATTCTAGCTGTGCCATGTTGTTTTGATTTTCAGGTTACTCATTCGTTATGTCAAAAATAGCAATTCAAACAAGCGACATTTTGGAGTCGCTTTCACTCGCTCACAAGGCCCCATACGGAAAACGTCGCCGTCCAGGTAAAATAATTATCGAAACAAACTAAAACATATTGTCTTATTTAAATGGTGTTGATAGTCCTTTATTGTGAAAAAGTTTGGCAATTTTCGATTTTTTTTATCTTACACAGTCTTAGGTGAAAATTGCTGAGAGGCGCTGTTAAGAGCAAAACAAACAAACAAATCAATTTTTTCTTCATGGCTAAAAGAGTACAGATAATTGTTATTTAATTCCACTTGACAATAGAAATTCGTTTTTTCAATCCCGAACAAAGGAAAAACCGATTCAACCCCTTTTGCAAACTAACAAACGGTTTAGTGTCCAAGGAAAGAATTTGTGGAGTAACTTCTTGCACTAACTATGAGCAATTACTGGTATTCTGTTTTGTCGTTGTCGTTCTCCTTCGCTCTCCTTCGTTTCTGTTCTAGTCATAGGTCCTCCAGGCATCATTTAATTTTAGCAGAGCTTCTAAAGATATGCCAAAAAGTGAGATACAGAGAAAAAAAGCAGCTCTAATATACCTACCAACTTTTTCTGAGATATAGGCGTGAGATTTTTATCCTGGGAGTGCTGGGATTTTTGAAGACGACACGAACATTTCCGAAGATTTCTGAATGCGTCCGAAGTCTTCCGAAGAAGTCCGAAGTCTTTCGAAGTCGTATAGACGCGTATAAACACGAGGTCGCTCCCAGTGCTTTTCACTTAAAAAATCAGAGATCGCGAGGAAGGTATTGTCATTTATTCATTTTACACATGGTTTTCGTTCCTTACATGGGTCTGAGTTGACCTATTTTTGGAAATTGTACATGTGTCAAGCAAGACGGCAGCAACTCACTTTTTTCAATCAGGCGTGAGAAATTGGCCCGCAAGCGTGAGCCGGCGTGAGATCGAAGTTTTCAACCCGCAGGCGTGAGAGGCGTGAGTCAGCAGGTATACTCTAAGCAAATTAAAATAAACACTCAAATTTAAGTTTATATCCCTCCGATGCTTCACTTGAATAACTGCTAGCTGCCAGTGTGGACCACAGCTATCATAATATGTCAAACTGGATTGAAAGCAGCGAAAAGTGCAGAAAAAAAAAACGTTTTCCAAACCGTTTTCTATCTGAACACGAAGAGCGTTGACTAGGTGAGAAGTATAGTGGATGTAGTATGGCCGTGTAGCCTTTTGGAGCCACATAAGGCCAGCCAAAAATGAAGCGTTGCTTATGTTTAGGTGAGTTAACCTGGGTTGAGACTGCAATCCAATCAAAAACCAGTACCCGGTCGGCGGTCAACTTCAAAAATAACAGCTGACCTCGGTGAGCTCTATGCTTGAGCTCGAGATATGGTCACGTGATACTGGTTAGCGGATATCTCGTTTTGACGGGTGTCAACTGATCAAAACGTGGATGTCCAATATCAAAGATGTATGCTGTAAACTATCATGATACTGATCTCATTGTCGTACATGGAGGGGTGGACGTACGTACGTACTGACGGTTGATGACGTCATGGCTATAAAACCAAAATTTCTCTCATCGATGGGTTATCATATTTTCTTAACTATGGTGCTGGTGTTGCGCCGAGCTCCGCTAAAATGTAATCCATGTCGGCTTACGAGCGATATGGCCCATTAGGCCAGAGCTTATTCAGATTTCGTAGCATGACGCGACTAGGAGTATTTCTACTCCTCCCTGGACGGGATACTAGTCCATCGCAGGGCTACCCCCAACATAATACATACTTAATTGACCGCTCCCCAATGAGGCTTTTCAAGGCCAATGAAACACACCGAAACAACAGAACAGAACAATAACATCAGCTGTTAAGAATCCCAACTGGCTGGAGGCAAACCAATTGGCTATTTACAAGTGCAGCTCAATCTCGACCCCAGGGCTCTTCTCTTGACTGAGCGAGAGAAGAGCTCTGGGGAACCCTGAAACAAAGTGTCTTCTCATTGGTGTTCGTGAAGAACAATCAAAAGCGTTTCTAATTGGTGCATTCATGTTAGAGCGAGGAGTGAGCAGGCGCCGTAAGGTTCCAATAGCCAGTTTTTGGCTATAAGACCCCTACGGCGCATGTTCCCCTGCATAGAGTTTCCCAGAGCCTTGGGTCGATCCAAGGCTCTGGTGACGAGAATGAAGTGCAGCTGGGAAGTTGAACCAGGGACTACTAGGATCAAATTCAACCAGTGGTCAGAGCGGGTCATGAACCCGGAATCTCCCGATCTCAAGGCAAGCGCCCTAGCCACTGGGCCACACAAATTCGCTGGTACCCATGCACTTATACACCTGGGTGGAGAAAGGCACCTTGAGACCCAGGACCCGAACTTGGACCACTCGCTCCAGAGTCGAGCGCTCTAAACAGGAGGCCACCGCGCCTCCCAGAGGAAGGTGGGTGGGTACAATCTCGGACAAAACCTGTTGAGACAGTAACACAAATTCACCTTCATTTTTACACACCCTCACTTACTATCCCCTTTCTACTCCCCTTCCCCCCTCCCCCTCCCCCTAGTTAATGTTGCCGAGTATTGTCATATGTTCTACAGTATATTTACGACCAAGAGAATCCAACATTGAATTGGGGGGGGGGGGGGGGGGAAAGGGCAGCTTTAAGTGGAACGTTTGGATAAGTTGTTGGAGCACCGAAAATGTCGCTTTTGCTCGACATGTTTTGTCCGAGATTGTAGGTACGTAGGTAGGTAGGTGGGTAGGTAAGCATAGCAAGCAGCCTTAACTGGCTGAATTGTGTTTAAACAAATAAAATAGAAGTTTAAAATAAAAATGTAATAAAATAATATTTGTAATTAATAAGCTACAAAAATTAATAAAACCTTATTTCTAAAAACTAAAATAAAAACTGATCAAGAATTATTGAGTTATTACAGGAGCCCATCACCCGGAGCGTGCAACTTAACTATACTTGTGCAACGGCGTTTTCAAAAGTAAGGTTACTTTTAGATTGAATTGTATGGAAGTTGCACGCTCCAGGATGGGCTCCTGGTTGTTAGCAGTATTCACATTAGAGGACGGGAAACTCGTCAGACGGGTTACATCTGGCGAGTTTCCCGTCTTAGTGTGAATTCGTGATGAAATAGTTATCTGACTTACCGAAATGAATTCACATTAGGACGAGTTTTTAGGACGGGTAAAGATGCCAAGGTACTGGTTCGAGATGTGCGTGGTTACCTAGCCAGAAGAAAACAGAACGCCCCTGGCTGTTTCTAGTCATGATGATGACAACACAGCGGCAAAGATGTTTTTCTGTTAGTCAGTCCAGGATTTGTTTTTCTGCGTTTTAGAACGCTTCACCTTCTTCTTCGGTGCCATTTTGTTTTCCCAAAGTGCTCTGCTTTCGTTCTAGTTCTAGTCTAATCAGCGCATTTTCTCCTAAAACTCGACCTGAAAACCCGTCTAAGTGTGAATTCGTGATGCATTTTGGCGCGTTTCTAGTCTAGTCGGGAGACTCGTCTTTAAAAACTCGTTGACTGAGACGGCTACGTGGTTATGATGACTACGTGGACTGGTAAATTTGGACGAGTTTCTCGTCCAAAAACCCGTTCCCATCCGATTTCACACTAAGACGGAAAACTCGTCTCAGACGAGAAACCCGTCCAAGACGGGTTACTTGTCTCCAGTGTGAATTCGGCCATTGATTCTATTACAAGACGAGATGATGGCTCTTTCTAATTCTATCAGTTTCACAGTCTTACAGGTTTTTTTAATGTGTGCGCGAATGCTGCAGATTATAGTACGTATTAAACAGTGGCGGTGAGATGTTATCTATTTTGAGACTTTTGTCTGAAACGATACTATTGAAATTTGATCATGGTGTTCAGCTATTGTGGGCAGGCTTAGGCTTGATAGTCCTTATTTGGAAAGATGATGCACAATACTTTTCTTTGTAAACGTTCTAACTTATGCGGTAAATACTCAAGAAGAGCAAAGTAAAAAACAAGCACAACATAGTCAATGACTGAACGTATACTGGCAGAGTAGAAGAGACATTATACATCTTCCTCCGAAATCTTGGGCCCTTTTTATTCAATAAGAAAATATAATCGCTTTTTAACGACCTTAGAAATATGAGCATTCTGAGTTAGATAATTCGAAAGAGTAAGGCCTAAAGGCTTAGCATCATGCACTACCGTAATATTCTCAGCTCCTACGACTATTGAAGGGAAGACTATTTATACCTTAGCACTTCTTTGCATTTCTCGTTGTTCAGCTTAACCCTGTTTCTACATTACCAGTCAGTTAGCTACCCCGTCGGGTTATTGATCATGATCAAAAGAAACCATGGTTCGAACTTGGTCCCTTGCGGAACACCTGAAGGAACTGTGCCCCACACTTACAAGCATGCAGCCCTCCGACAGTTTGTTTATCTGGGACCTATCCGGTTAATTATAACAACAGGTAAAGCCACCCGACTATATAACTTTTGTACTAAGATTCCATGGTCTTTTAAATCAAATGACTTCCTATAATCAAATAGGAGAGTCTGTAAAGTAGAATATTATTATTAACTATAATATTGTTGGTTAGTTTGAATTTATCTCGGTTGTAACCAATGCTCGACGGCTCCTTAAGCTTCAGGTATCTGGGCCAATTAAAATTGAAAAAAAAAAGATATTTGTAAAGAAGAATAGATTTAGTTTGGTGTAACTTAAAAAGAAGGCTAGAGCCTCAAGCATGACTTCAGGATTCTTTTCAGTCCTCGCCTGAACTTAGAACTAAATATGAAGCAAATGCAAGGATTAACCGCACTGTTTGACGCCACCATAGCATGAGCAAAAGCCCAAAAAGGCCAAAACTGGCACGGTAAAGTGACTACAAATTTGATGAACACTGCACCAATGCCATAGGGTATCCAACACAAGGTAAACCCAATTACGATAGCAATGGACAGATTTAGCACCTTCTTGTTTCGTTTATTACGTTCATCTTCAGCTTGAAGAGACTGCTCGCCTGGTTTTTTTGTAAACTTGAGTTTCCAAAAGATGACGGAATAAAGAACAGTTATGATGACGAGTGGAAGGTAAAAGAATACCACAACCTTTGCCAACAGGTAGTCGCTGTGGGACGATGACTCTCCAAACAGTTCATTCCACCGCCTAATCTCACACTTCATTTGCTCAGAATCGACTTGGAAGGTAACACTCGGTGGCAAAATGACCGCTATCGCAACGATCCACGTACCAACGATAAAGATTCGACACAGTTTTGCACTAATGATTGGCGAACGGAGAGGGAACACTACAGCCTCAAATCGTTCAAATGCTATTAAGACCACCGTCTGGATAGATACTATTACAGATGTACCTGGAAGGAAATGCTTCAAAATGCACAAGATCCGGCCAGGGTTTCTTTCAAAAAAGTCGAATTGAAGCCCATGCAGTAATTCTAGGGCCGCCGTTATCAGAAAGAGAAGATCAGACATGGCCATGTTGACTACGAGAAAGTTTATTGGCTTCCTCATGCTCTTTATTCTATATACTATTAACCCAATACAGCAATTCCCAAAAGCCGAAACGATGGATACGACGCAAAAGAACAAGACTCCTCCAATTTTTGCTGATGAGGTATCCAGTGGATGTGGGCACTTTGAAATATTCGTGGTTGCATTCATGGCTCTGAACTGGTCGGGTTTTCGTGCTACACCTCGTCAAACTTCCTCTTAATTTACTGGACTGCACCTTTCAATTCATTGAAAATAAATGTTAAGTAAATAACCAAATAAATAAGTAACAAAAGCAACATCAACTTGCGTTTAGAGGTTCTTTCTGCATCTATCCATCACGTCATCCCTTCCCTATGTTGAACGAACAAGGTTAACGTGCGACTTTTCTCAATGCGCGTTCCATTGAACTCTTAATTATAGTTAAGGAATAGGCTATTATCTTCCTTGGAAACACTTTAAAGATCCTTCTATTCGCAACAAAAAACTTGTTCGCCTCACCGTGAGTGCCAAAAGGAATAGTTTTTTTCAGTTAATGCATTATTCCAGTACAGTTGCTTTGATTTCTTTATTTTTGCCACCACGTTCAAGTGATCGTTCCTTTTCTAAAACTATTGAATGAGTTAGGTAAAAAGGGCCAAATCACTTGAGTTACCAATGCCTGATCTGTCCCAGGGTCACTGAGACAAACGTTCAGTGTGCTGTGCGGTGCTTAAAGGTTTCTGCTACACGAGGCTGATCACCAGATATATTCATTTACTATTCGAATTTCCCGATCAGCCCGAAGTAATATGCATGTACCTTCTGTAAGTTCTGAGGGAATTTCAGGTGAAAGAAATTATGGTCCCCTGCAGTTAAAATGTGCGAAACCTGTTTAAATCTCTAAACTTGGATCAAGTGTTATAAAGTTGGACACCTCGTTGAAAAAAAAAAAATAGCGCGGATAGCATGGATAGTTTATCTTCTGAAAATAATTATTCATTTAATGTAATTGTTTGAAAAAGTTTAGATCGCCAGAATCCTTGTCTCGATTTAGCTCTTCCATACATGTAAAGGCAGAAAAGAAATCGCTAAATGGCTATGTCTACCATGTGATAAATATGGTTAACAACACTTTTATGACTGAATGACCGGGAGCAGGCCAAGGTTTTTAATCACTGAATGACCAGTATTAATATTTAAAGAACGCTTTTCAAGTAAAGCGGGTTAACAGTATAATTTAAGTTTAAAGAGATTTAAAACCGGTTAGCCTTCAGTAATTGCACGGATAAGTAGCTATTTCACTACCTTACAAATGTGAAAAAAATTGAACGTGTATTTGATTCCATTGCGTCGTTTGCCGAGTGATAATTCAAGTGCCTACCATGCGGTTGGGTTTTTCTTTCATTTGGAAAAAAAAATGACCGGTCTACCATTTGATTAGTTAAAACCGCGACGAGCCGCCTTTAAACACTTACCAACAAAAGGTTGGAGTTTTTAAAATTGTTTTCTTTATGTCCAGAATAAAAGAGACTGATTACTGCTTATATGACTCACTTGCTGCCGAATCAAACAATGTTCAGTATAACTGGTGACATCGAAAGTCTCCGCTTGACAAGTGGAGCGGATGATGAATGCAGCCACAATTTAAGCAGTCCAAATGAACATTCGGCGTATATGCTCTAAACAAGTGATGCTATTACTAGAACCGTTTTTGACACAATGAAAGGTAAGCCTTGAGTTGGTCCAGCATAACATGGTCAAACTTTTCGACCGGAAATGACTCAAACAAGTGGGACAGCTCTTTTGTCTACTTTACGATGCAGGCGAAATGACGTTATACATAGCGAAAATAAACTACTCCAATTTGCATTACAACGGCTCTGCAACTTCCTTTCCAAGGATTTTACCTCAATCATTTATGACATTTGCGTTGTTGTTAAGTTCGTCGGAAGTTCTAAAGTTAAATTCATTTCAAAGACGTTTCGAGATACAAACTGGGAATGAAGCAATACAAAACTTTTCAACCGCATAAAAATATAATTTTGGCATGGAAATAGAGCCGCATTTCCTAAGATCCTAAAAGGAAGCACAAAAACACAAGCAAAATGGGGGGGAAAATGTGCAAAAAAACCGTAAAGGATTCCTCTGCGTTTCTTATATGATTAGAACATGAACATCTAATTCAAAACTGCTGAGCATAGAAATTCTTTAAGTATCACTAAGGAAGGAAAGGGTTAACATGGGCAATCAAACGAAAGGAACGGTAAAATTACATTATCGAAGTTTCTTATGAAATTGTTCTTGAATATTCCGGGATACGTGACAGGAAGTTGCAAGTGATAAGTAACACGAAAACGTGTACTTACTCTTCTCTGGCTGCTTTGGACTGACGTTTCGACGTTACACTTAGTAAAATACTTTTTTTTGCATTTTTTATTTTCAGTTCTCTTCATCATAATGAAATTCATACTGTATGATTGAGGCAACATATATTGTTTTCCTTCATCTTCTTATTCGCTCTCAACGCCAGATAGCCCTGACCTCTTTCCGATCTTCCTTAATTGCACTAAGATAAATGAGGAACAAGGAGTGTTAACATATATTTTTGTTTATCTTTGTACTTCCCTTTGACGTTATTCCGTCGATTTATCAATTAAGCTAATTTGTAGTTATTACGCCCTTTCCGCCAACAGGCACCGGTGTTCCTGGCGAATCGGATTCGCCCTGACAAAACACTAGTTAACGCTCGAAACGTCAGCATACCAATTTCAAATCGATGGTAAATTTATTTCTACATCAAATGAATGAAGGAGGTTGTTGCTAAATTAAGTGTGGTGCTGCGTCGGTGGGGAAGTAGTATACAAAAATTTGGTTTATTGATGATGTATATTGGCCACAATACAGAGATTCTAAAAGCTTACGTTTCGAGCGTTAGCCCTTCGTCAGAGCAAATCGAGGAATTGTGGGTTATGAGTATTTTTTTTTTTTATATTAGAGTAGGAGCTACGCTACATCAATTCGTTTTCTACCAAATTTTTGTCTTGATACTGTAGTTGGCATATAATATCATTTGGCATTCGGCCACAAAGCACACGGCCAATTCCGACATGCACCTGATCACTCATCAGTCACGATGTCATAATTGTCAATCAAAGTACTATTGATAAATGCACCAATGCAAATTTGTTATAGTTGCCATGCTCATTAAGCATTGCCCTCTTCTAACATTCACATGGCTTGCAATTCATGTGTATTTTCAACTGATGCACGCTGATGTTAAACGTTTCATCGATCGATGCATTGAGTTGGCTAATGCCTATTATTTATTTTTTTTTTTTGGTAATATATGATAACTCAAGGCAGCCTGGCTCGATTGCTACATGTATATGAGGTACTTAGACAACTCATCAGACATATCGGTCCGAGATACTCGGGAAATATTAGCAAGCGACGGCGCTGAAAAACCTCATTAACACGGCTTAGCACACTGTTATCTTTGCCAATATTGTTTTTTTGTTCTTACTCTTTTGTCGTCCTGGCTATTCTATTCCCTATAGTACATATTTAACAATTATTCGCCGAAGGCAAGGTGAATAACGGTAACTAAAAACTGAGACGAAGTCGAGCATTTTTGAGACGGCAATACCACATTATATTGACGGCTAGTTGGGAGAAAATATATTCCGCATAGGCAAAACTATAAGAAGATCGCGATACTCTGCGATATTCACCGAACCTGAGCCTGAGGTGAATACTTGTTTTAGTGTAATTACATATATGCATTTCATTGAAAGCAAGTAATTTCTTTGCCTGTTAAGGCCGGTTTACACGGTACGATTTGTCCGCCGGTTTTTTCAGGCCGATAAATCGTACCGTGTAAATTGTGGAAAACGTGTAATTTTTTCCTCCAAAGTTCTACTCATTGTCCTTTTAGTAACCGCCATTTTGAACGCTTTAGTTTTTAAGTATTTGCGAGCATTACTCACTCGCATACCCTTTGATTGACATGGCGGCTTCTCTCGGAGTGTCTGCCCGACTTCAAAAACTCTGTTTCAGTGCAACAGACGTTTTGAATCGGAGCAATTTTTATGAATCGATCGTTCATCTGCTGTCAATTTACACGCAAGATTTGCGCTCTGAAGCCGTCGCGCCGACAAATCGTACCGTTTAAGCCAGCCTTTACCTCGAACCTCGAAGGTGATTATTGCGTAATAACCACCTCGAGAGCAACCAATCAGTGCAGAGAATTTTGAATCATCACCCATCATCGTTACGTCGGGTGTGCGTGACAGGAAGTTACATCTGGTCAATTTGCGACATGCGTAACACCAAACTTGCTAGGTCTCATCGAAGGACTTCTTCTTCTCCCGCTCTGCTTTGGACTGACGTTTCCACGCTACAGCTTTCTTACCATTTTTTTTCTGTTTTTGTTTCTGCCTTCACTTTATCATAATGAAACGCACACTGTATGATTGAGAGAAAAATCTATTGTTTTCCTTTATCTTCTTGTTCGCTTTCAACGCATGATAGCTCTAGATCTGACCTTTTTCGAACTTCCTTGACGGTACTAAGCTGCCTGAGGAACATGAACTGACATAACATATTGTTTTGTATCTTTGTTCTTCCTTTTGACGTTATACCATTGATGTATTAATGAAGCTTATTTCCGCCGACACGCACCCGACATCCAACTTTCTTTAGTTGGCGAGAATATAAATTCTTGTCCTGCTGTTCGGTCCGTTGGAAATCGAATTCCCACTAATTGGGCCCTCCTCAGTAATCAGTAAAAACTACAAATGGGCGTTTTATGGACGAGAGGCACGGGCAAACAGTTTTATCATTTGCTTCAACATCCATTCGGTTTTGTTGAACAGCGATGTTGAAACCGGTTGCATTCCCTTCCCCCTACCCCACACCCCCGCCCCAACCCCTTTCAACTGTGTTCAAACATGTTGCTTCAACGAGTATTCAACATTTCAAATGTTGAATGAAGTTGAAAGTCGTTTGCCCCACTCTTTTAACATTGTTTGGTCTGCACATTCGCACTAATCGGTCCCTCGATGACGTATCCATGTCCTTATCCATGGTAACAACCGTGGCTACGGCCTAGGACTGAATACTAGGCATTTCCTTAAACTTTGTTGAATCAAATGTTGATGATGTGTTGAAACCATTTGCCCACCCCAGCAGTCAACATAGTTCCATAACATCGAACGGATGTTGAAGTGGCTTGCCCGGGCCGTAAGAGTTTTTTCTATAAAAAAATAAAAACAAAAACAAAACAAAAAACAAACAAAAAAACAAAAAAAACAACAAAAAAACAATAACAACAACAACAACAAAAAATAATAAAAAAATAATAATAATAATAGTGCTTTAGTCAGCGATGTGCCACTCATTTCAAGCGAAATGTATGGAATCTGAATCTAGGGAGGTGGGGCGGAAAGCGTTGAAATTACCTGTAACAACTAGCGTAAAACATCACTTATGCAGCTGGAAAAGTTTCAAAGTCCCTGATGACAATTATAGGAGAACCCATACGATTAACAAAGTAAACATGCTACTGAAACCTTAGACGTCGTTTACATGGACAGGCCAACCCCAATTGAGTGGCTTCATGGCTCATTTGGTAGAGCATTGCGCAGGCATCGCAGAGGTCATGGGTTCGAATCACGTTGAGAACCACCTGACGTTTTCAGGTAAGAGACTATTGCTTAAGTTGTCCAGATAAGTGCAACGGATCCCTTCTCCCTTTCGCCAATGTGATTTGCAGGTACATTACAATGGGCTAACGCTCACCGTCTACTTTGGATACGATGAAAAAATAATAAATAATCAAAAGAAAAAAAAACACTTCTTGAAGAACTGTAATCCCGTAATAGATTTTTGAGCAACGAGGTTCAAACTAAGAATGGAAGTTGAGACCTGCATTCCGAAGAGCTTGGGAACAGGTCATTTCACTTTGCAGAGGACAGGACTGAACGCGCCAATTTTTTCTTTTGTATTCACTGACAGGAGCGCATGGGCTCTGCCGTCGAATGAAGGTGAAAAGCAGCACTTAACCAACATGAGTAATAACTTCACCCACTTTTCATTGATGATTCTTTCGAGGCCTTCTTGCTTAGGCAATTGCGCTCGAAAGTTACGTAAATAGCCTTTTTTTTGGTGTTTCCATACGTGCGCCATTTTAATATCGTAGTACGTAAGAATGGTATTCCTAGTTGATAGGAATTTAGTTTTCCCATACTGCTATTCCTTTAAATAAAAGAAGATTCTCGAATAGCATGTATCATGCAGCGCGGGATAGCGAATAGAACTTTGCAAAATGAAATGTAAATAATCTCTGAAAGAGGAAAAAGAAACTTCTTATCGCCACTAATTAGGAATAGGCACTTCTTCGAGTTGGTTAGCTTTTGTTTAACGTGGGACCGTTACTGCAGTTTTCGAGTTGTTCCCTTTTTTCCCCTTTCAAAAAAATCAAAGAGCGCATCATTATGCTCGTTGGTAAAGAAAGGGGAGTAGGGATAGTGCAGTGATGCATAGGAGCACTCATCGCTCACCAATGTGGGGATCCCCAGTTCCATTCCCTGACTTGGCATCACGTGTGGGTTGAGTTTATTGGCTCTCTACTCTGCATCGAAATGATTCTCTGGTTATTCAGGTTTTAATTATTTCCTCTAATCAAGATTCAGTCTATGATTGGATATGGGTCGAATTGATTGATTTCTGTGCAGTGTTCCCCGATAAGTGTCCCAGCGCTAAACACAGTTGTTAACACGTAAACAAATATTATTTTCTTATTACTGTTTTTGATGTACTATTGTAAAAACGAAATTCAAAAAATAAACCTCACATCTTTTTCTCCCGGATTGACAATGCAATCGATCCACGCGGTAAAAAGAAAGCACAATAACGTGGCCTTGCCGTTCCAAACGCTCTGTGAATCTCACTGTTTGACGCATATTCCTTGTGAACACCCTCTTAGAGATGAATTTGACCAGATAGCAAGGTTACCAAAATCTTGCCTCTCCATTAAATGCTTTTATAAAAGTTCCATGTGTTTATTTCAAAGGATACTTAGGTTGTCCCGGTTGCCGAGATCTTACGAGGCTGAAATCAAGAGATTATATTTCTTCGATGTTAACTAGCTAGGGGATACTCGGAAAAAATCCGAGTGCTCCTTAAGTTGCAAGAGCCGAACCTATGACCTTCGGAAAATCATCTAACGTGGTTAACACTGCACTATTACCCAAGAATCCCCTCTAGCTCAGTGGTAGAGCATCGAAACTAGTAATCGAGAAACCGTCGGTTTTTCTCTCGACTCCTGTAAAGGAGCACTCGGAATCTTAAGCACGGGTATCCCCGAGTCGCCATTGAAAAATGTAATTTCTTAATTTCATCTACCAGTGTTAACAATTTCCATCTCAGTCATTCTGGGACGGTGAGCGATATCATGCATCGTGATGCAATGTTTCAGTAGTGACGAAACTGTATAGGAAATATTATATTTTCTCTTCTCTTTTCTTCGAATTTTTTCTGGAGTTTAAAATATTTTTTTTAGCAGTTAAATAAAAGATAAAAATTATTTTGATTGAGGTTTCTCAATCTACTTCAACTGGTAGATAAATGTTTGCCAGCCTTATTCTTTGGATACAGTAAAAACCCCCATATATAAAGCTAGATTTTTCCAAGTCAGGCTAAATAGGTTTTTATACTTATAAAAATGGTATTTACTACTAGTAGTTTTAGGCTATTTAGTTTCTTAAATCGGTTGTTACTTAATTTCCTCAAAAGATATTTACTCTCTGATAATTGACTGTAAGGGACTTGTAATATTTATAGATACTTACAGTAATTACCTTTAGAAGCAAAACTGAGCGAATGTGAGAATGATATACACATATAAAATGAAATGTTATTGTAGCCCGCTGGGAACTCGGAGAAATCCGAGCCCCAGATGGGATTCGAACTCACGACCCTCCGTGATCTTCTTTCTAGTCGGATGCTCTAACCACTGAGCTACTGGAGACTCTATGGCGAGCAAGGGCGAAATGTGGGTCTTTTAACTCGAGCTGCATCACGCAGCTACAGAGTGAAACAACGACTCACAGCATAACTCGTAACTTGCATCGCGCAAGTCACCTCAAAGCACATCTGAGACGCGGCCAATCAACCACCCAAGTGAGCGAATGTGAGAATGATATACACATATGAAATGAAATGTTGTTTGAGCCCACTGGAGAATCGGAGGGTCGTGGGTTCGAATCCCATCTGGGATTCGAATTTTTCCGAGTTCCCAGTGGGCATTTTATAGAAGCAAAACTACGGCTTATTTTATTCTTTACATGTATGTCGTCAATGTTCTAAGCATAAAATCATGATATAAAACTGTAAAATCTAAACGGTATAGGCCTGCGAAGCCTGTAGGGCTATTTGTAATGAAACAATATCGGCGAGAATTCTGAAAATCCACATAACAAATCAAAGACGGGAGGGGGGGGGGGGGGTCGTTCCAAAATGAAATTTTAAGCCTAACGGGTTCTTAAAATTCTAGGTTGTTATATGCGAGTGTTTACTGTATCGTGCATTACTCCTAAGTGGTCCTGTCGGCACCGCTTATTTCCCTTTCGTAAACAGCTTATGCCATTTTGGTGGCCGATGCCAAAAACGAACAACGAGACACGTTTCCTGTATTCTCAAAATTTAAAGTACTACTAATTATCAAATTAAATATCCCCTGAATTTTTAGGTTTATCACATACAAATCCAGGAAATATTAAAAGTGCCGTTTACCTTTAAAAATATCTGCATTGGTTCCGGGCATATTTAAGAGCGGCCTTCTGTAAATACCACCTAAAGCAGTGCAAGATAGATTTATATTTTGCCGTTGGAGCAACATTTAAATTTTTACCCCTGCGGGAGCTCGAGCTCTCAGTCGAGCAAAAAATGCCATAATTCTTTTGGTGTCTTGAGCGTAAATTAAAATAAGGTGGCCTTTGAATTCATATTTATGTGATTGATGGAAGCTTCCCTCGTACTCTTTTGTCATTAGAATAAAAATATGTTGAAACACAAATTTATGCTATTTTTTTAAAATTACAGTTGCAAAACGGTATTTTCGAAAGTGTCAAAATTGGACGCCTTTGGGAGCAAAAACCACTACTTGGTATGTAAAAGCAACGTGTCCCCTATTGTTATACGAAATAAAAATTTGGGGCAAGTCATTTTTTTACTTTTTACCTGAAGACTGTTTAGTACAAATAAATGCAAATTGACAGACAACTGAGACGCGACTTCAGTAAACAATGTGATGCATTCAAGGCGTTCGATTCCCTTGAAACCCATACGGAATTTGCCATTTGGTTTCAGTCTTGCATATAACACCACAGTTCGACAAACAACATTAGAAACAAAGCTCATCTGATGATATCCGACGGCAAAATATGCAATTGTTATCGAAGACCATTACTCGTCGGTTTGAAGATTCCAGATATGATTTTTCACCGCCTGTCCTTTTTATCCGATTGACTTCCCATTATTGGAAACGACCCTCGTAACTTGTATACAAATTGTCCTCTTCTCTCTCGTCCGCCTGTGAATCATCGTTCTGGTTGATCCAGCGTCATCTAGTTGGGGAAAAACATGGGCCCCGTTATGACCACGTAATTCCCATTCGCTATCCAGATTGGCCATGGGCCATGTAGCCAGCATGGTTGATCTGATAGTGTAGTGGTGATCACACCCAACCGGTAATCAGGGGGACGTGGGTTCAAATCCCGCTCAGGGCATAAAACGTTTTTCTCCCAAGAATGAAGAACTGGAAATCAAACGATACTGACTGATCCATTTTGAATGAAAAACACATATGCCGTGAATGGGAATCGAACCCGCATTCCCTGGATTACATGTCAGGTGTGCTGACCACTGCACCATCACGACAACACTTTTGGAAACAGAGCAATCAGAAAGGTGATTTGTTAGCCGCGGGGCTCCCCGGCGTTTTATCATTCAGGAACAGGACTACATCGGATCATCCGAAGAAGATTCACAGGCTACCAGAAATACCAAATTATATTTAGAAGGAAGAACTGGAAATCCAACGATGTAGTCACGAGCCAGTACGAAATACTGACTGATCCATTTTGAATGAAAAACGCATATGCCGTGAGTGGGAATCGAACCCAAGTTCCCTGGGTTACATGTCAGGTGTGCTAACCACTGCACCATCACGACAACCCTGCTGGAAACAGAGCAATCAGATTTGTTAGCCGCGGGGCTCCCCGGCGTTTTATCATTCAGGAACAGGACTACATCGGATCATCCGAAGAAGATTCACAGGATACCAGATTCCCGGGGGTTCGATTCCCACTCACGGCGTATGTGTTTTTTCATTTAAAATGGATCAGTCAGTATTTCGTACTGGCTCGTGACTACATCGTTGGATTTCCAGTTCTTCATTCTAAATACAAATTGGTATTTCTGGTAGCCTGTGAATCTTCTTCGGATACAATGCTCTAGTTTACTTATTGAGCACTTTAATAGCTGATGAAATCTTCAATTCATTATATTATTATATAACGTTTAGAAGGAAGGCGACTTCAAGTTTCATGTTTAGACAATCATCAGGCTACAGATCTTACATTTGCATTCTAACTCATTTAAAGACCATTCTAATACTCTAGGGGAGCGTGCTATTTTAAGTTAGACAAAAGGTATTTGTTCTTGTGTCTGCATTTAGAAGTTAATTTGTTTCTTTTGTTCAGTAGGTGGCGCGTATGTGCTTTTATTATGTACAACTTTTCTGTAAGGCACAGGTCGCATCTCTTTGATCCACATTTGTATGGTGAAAGACTCTATTGCCCAACGTAGCGTGTAATTGATGTTATTGTCCTTCTACTTCACGTATCGAGCACTCTGCAGCTAACTGGAACCCCCTACTTGCGCTATATATATATATATTTGTTATATATTCTGTCTTGTAAAATAACTTATCAGTCACTGATGAAGCCCTAACCGGCGAAACGTTTGACGTTCCATTATAATCAATTTGCCTTAAGAAGTCTTCATAAGTTATTTAATATATATATATATAATTTCTGCGAACTCTTGTAGCAACTCCGAACGGAATAGCCCTGGTACAATGAGATGGATGGGCACTGTTACGCAATAAGTAGATGTGATGATCCGTAGGTTTGGAATAGATATCTATCTGAATAAACCCATCAACTAAAAGGAGGGTGAGATCCAAAACATTGCGTGAAATTTCTGAAGATACCATGATAAATTTGATGGTGGGGTACAGTGAATTAATGAATTCGGTAAAGTCCTTGAGCTTAGTGGTTCCCTAGGTCCAAAGATCGAAAATGTCGTCTCGATATCTCCACCATAATTTAGGTTTGGTCTCCCCAGATTTGGCCTTTTGATCGATAATTTCCATTGCCAAATCAGCTTAGCTACACGCGTTCTTAGGGTCCATTGCGGTGCCATGAGTTTGCAAAAATTGTTGATCCTGAAAGTGGGAATTGTTTTGCTCTAAGCAGATCTTCACAGCTTCAACGAAATGTGACAGCCAAGAATTAGAAAAATCAACATTGAAATCAAGAAAGCTTGTCGTCTATTTTATGCTTCATTATTCAAGAAAAAGGTTCTTAATGGAAACGGTTTGATCCTGAAATTTATTGCCACTTATTATTGATTCGATTGAGTGGCCCTTATGAATTCATCATGTTTTGTAATATGCGAGCTCAACTGGATTGTTTTTATGGCAATAGTAACGCATTTTCGTAGCAAACTGAGGTTAGCGTCTTTCGGTTGTGTTAACTTCATTAAGTATACCATGCCTCGTGAGTTTGTATTTATTTAACTTGAATTCACTCTCAAAATTACCTCGAGAACCTACTTTTTGCATAGAATAAGGTTTTAGAAAGATGTTCTTGTCTTGTGTGGTAATACCTGACGGTTCGGGAACATTTTGTGAAAAAATATTTATAACGGGTCACACGCGCACCTTGATCGCCCGAACTTGCCCGATTATGCAAAACATCAACTTTGCTGTTTGACATCCCATTGAAAAAAACTCAAAATATTCACGGACCTGTCGATTTCTCTGAAATTTGAAAGGGTGATTGCTAACGAATTGAGAAAGATTTTCACAATAACTAAAAATTCCTGTGTTAAGCACGAGAATTCGACGAAGAGGTAAATGCGACAAAATTTGTTGCGTGCGTTGCTATTTTTGAGTTTTGATTGCAAATTTTGACAGAGAATATTAAATTATCAAAAAGCATCTAAGGATAGGTAGTTAAAAAATCTTTATTCTTCGCGGTTATTAGAACATAAAAGGTGCAACGCTTGACGAGTAAAATTATATTTGGTAATATTTGAAAGAAGAAAAATTCGCGGGAATCGGGACGCGGGGAAAATGAGTTAACAAATTTTTGCATAGATGTGTTGAAATGTGATACGCGAGGAGACAGGAATTTTATTTTTGTGACAAATCATTTTGTCATTGCAGTGTAAGATGAAGTTTATTTGGGAAGGCAACAATAGTTATTTAACTTCCTGGTTAATCCAATTTATTGCTACGACTTTAAACTAGTGCGAAGATTGTTTACATGAAACTCACGCTTTTTGCGAAATTTTAAATGTCACGAAACTACATCATTTGCGTGACAATATATCCCTTTACTCTAACACAAAAACATTCAGATAGTAACAAACTTCATATTTATTGACCATTTCTTCTGCTTTTGTGCTTGTCAGCATTGTGATTTGCGATAATTTGCAAGTCTGTTTTTGTATCTCATGGATGTTCAGATTTTCAATTACATGGATATGGCGGCTCAACCTCACGATTGTGTAAATAGTTCACCCTGAAGTCAAAATAGATACGTTTCTCAGGAACCCTACAAAGACGGCTTCCTGACCCGACAGGTGAAACGTAAATATTTAGTTAAATATTGCAAGAAAAATAAGAAAAACCAAAGACGGAAGTTTCTTGGCTAAAAGGTACGTTGTTTTACTTTGAAAACGACGAACGATTAACATTCTTTCCCTTTGTTCATTCAGTTGACACAAGGTGAACACGTGCACTTTTATGGTTGCCTAGCACGTGATCAATTTCTTCCTTTTGACAAAACATCATAAAAGTCAGAAACTGCAGAAAATTTCGTGTTTTTACGATCGATTGTCATTAATCTTTCGATGGGAATTTGATTCAGAGTTATATATAAAACTATTTTTTTTGCCTTGTCTTTTTCTGTTAACTCCTGGCTTTTGCGGTACTCTTTGCGGTGCAAAGGTAAAGCCAAAAAATGTCTTGACCTGGCATCAGATTAGACTAACAAGAAGAGGAAATATGTAGCGGAAACCACATCTTCAGTCTTTTCTTTGTGGGTGCAGAGAACGTTTTCTTAGTGCAACTGCAAGTGCAAGACATGCATGACGTGCTGGAAAACGTCCGTCAGAGCAATTTGCAGTTAGTTTTTTTACTCAAGAGCCTGCTTTGCTATCTTTAAACTGAATTTATTACCAAAGCTTAAGAAACTAAAAGACCTCAAAATGGGACAGGACATTACAAAATAGTTAAAGGTGTGAACGTGAAGGGCCTCTGCTGGCGCGACAAATAGTGACCCTCAAATGAGGTGACCCCGACTTTGGGTGACCCTCAAATGGTCTTAATGACCCCACACTGGGGTGGAACGCTGCAGTGCCTTCTGTGTTTGTGTAACACGTACCACAGACAACCCAATGTACGCTTTATGGAGCGTCTTGTTTTTATTTTTTTTTTTTAGCGGGAAATAAATGACCATATAAAAATGCAATATTTAAATTCTTAAAACGCTTTTGTGCACGCGTCATTGTGTTTAGATTATGATAACAGTGTTTCGTCGATATAACTGGCTAAAGTCATAGGAAATGTTTTTTTCTTGAAGTTAACTATCGATAATAGAAGAAAAAAGCGTTACCATTAAATATGTTTTACCACAATTAAACGACATGGCATGTCTGAGTGAAAAGCTCTTACCTTCCTGAGAACGAGACATGGCTAAAGATCAATTTACGTGACATTAGTTTCCAGGAACAAGTGCGAATCTTGCTTTCTTTGTTCGTCATCTTCGGTTATGAATTGTGGAGTTTGGACATAAAGCGCTTCATGAATGGCCAATCGCAATTATTCAGAACTTGTTGGTGGTGTTTGTCGACCTAGCGTCTGTAGTAAACTAGCATTTAGCACAACACACAAGATGGCGAGTTTCAACCACTTTATTACCAAGGCATCATGGGTATAGCCGCACCCAAACACTAATATGCTACACTGCCTTTTCCCACAAACGGGATAGAAAACACAACAGTACTGCGACATAAACAGTAATCTCAACTACAAATTAAGTCGGTCCACTGGTTTCTTGATTCTAGACGAACACCTCAAAACAACTGGTGATGACATGCTCTCAGCCCCTTGGTCAAAACTAGGCTCAGATTTAACATCTGCAGCACTAACGTTTGGCTGGCATATATCATCAGAAACTGTATCATTATCTAGAACCGGGGGCGATTGCTGATATCACTCAAGAAGACGTAGTTCAACCTCACTAGTCTCATTTGGTTCTTTATCTTGAGCCCTAATTAAATGATCGGCATGCACAAATCTGGTCCTATATCCCGTCTTGACCAGATAGTTTCTAGGTCCACAAACCTTTACCACCCTTCCCAGGATCCACTTTTCACTATTTCCATGAGATTGCGTGTTTCTTACTCGAACTGTGTCGTTTTCAGAAAATTGCCTCTCCCTATGATTTTTTTAAATCTCCTACATTCTTTCTGCTTTTCCTGTTTGGTCTCTACCGCTTGGGCTAACGTCGGTTTTACCAAGCTCGTCGCGTACGCAGACGACGTCGACGTTTCATTAACAGCTCGGCTGGACTGATACCTGTGGTGATGTGTGGGGTTGTACGATATCTTAAAAGGAAATCAGCTAACCTGTACTTTAGAGACCGAGCCCTGTTACCCTCTAAAACCTGCTTCACCAGAGCTTCCTTTACCACCCTTACCGATCTCTCAGCTGCACCATTAGATTGACGATGGTATGGTGGAACTAGAATATGTCTGACCCGTTTGTGCTCATAAACTCGGAAAATTCGTTAGAAATAAACTGAGGTCCATTATCAGAAACAACTTCTTCTGGCAAGCCATGCTGGGCGAGTATAAGACGTAGTTCATCCACGGTACGCTCTGTGGTAGTTGACGACATGTGTTTTACCTCCAGACATTTTAAATGGCTATCAACCACTACTAGGAAATGATCAGATCCCTTCTGATAAAAATCGAGGTGAATACGTTGAAAAGGACGTGTCGGCCACTCCCACGGTATTAAGGGAACACTAGGAGGAGAACTTCTTACATTCTGGCAAACTGTGCATAATTTCACAGCTCTCTCAATTTCGTCATCCATTTTGTGCCACCATACACATGTGTGGGCAATGGCCTTTATTGCACAAATACCAGGATGCTCCCACTGCAATTCCTTTAAGATTTTTTCTCTGAGCACATATGGAATGATTACCCTAGAGCCCCAAAGCACGCAGTTCTGTTCACAAGAAAGCTCCCACCTACGATTGTAATAGGGTTTGAGTTCTTCCTCATCGCATTTTTCGGGCCATCCCGTCAGGAAGAAATCAAGTACTCGACTCAGTAACGGGTCCGATCGAGTGGCTTTCCCGATATCTTTGGCTGTTATTGGGAAATCCCCATCGATAGCACTTACACTGTAGATTTCACTTTCGCCCCCAATCTTGGAGTCTTCGTGGGGTAATCGGAAGAGCGCATCACAGTTACTATGTTGCTCTGACCTTCTGTATTCAATACAATAATCATAAACAGAGAGAACAATGGCCCAGCGTTGAATGCGGGCAGCTGCCAACGTAGAAATTGCAGCCTTAAGGCCCAAAATAGCTAACAGAGGCTGGTGGTTTTTTATTAACGTGAATTTTCGTCCGTACTCCATACACAATAGACAGAGCTTCTCGTTCTATTTGTGCATAGTTTCTCTCACTAGGGGTTAGGGTACGGGAGGCATAAGCTACTGGCCTTTCCCGCCCGTCATCCATGACATGACTTAGTACAGCTCCCAGGCCATAACTTGATGCATCACAGGCCAACCGTAACTCCCTATTCAAGTCATAGTGAACTAATGGTGAATCACTAGTAAGACCTTCCTTACAGCCCTCGAGAGCTGTTTGACATACCTTTGTCCAATCCCACGGAACATTCTTTTGCAAAAGCTTATGCAACGGTGCTAATGTTGTGGCTAGACCTGACTGGAAAGAATGATAATATTGGACCATGCCTAGGAAAGACCTTAATTCACTTACGTTCCGAGGGGCTGGTGCTTTCTTTACTGCATTTATTTTCTCTTCCACTGGTTGGAGACCTACTGCGTTTATTTTTAGACCTGAGTAAACCATTTCAGGTTTTAAGAAATCGCATTTTGACAGTTTTAGATGCAAATTGTATTGCTGCAGCCTGTCCAATACCTCTGTGAGTACTTTAAGATTCTCTTGCCAATCATTGCCTCCCACCAATATATCATCCTGCTTACATACACATTTATCGATTCCCTGGTGGATTTGGTCCATTTTGGCCTGAGATATTTTTGGGGATGATTTTACCCCATAGGGTAGTTTCTTGTAGGAATACAGACCTTTGTGGGTGTTTATAGTCAAGTATTCTTGACTGTATTCGTCAACATTCAGCTGTGCGTGTGCGTGGGATAGGTCACGTTTGCTAAATACCTTTGAACCAACAAGGAAAACATACAAATCCTGAGTGGTGGGTAAAACATATGTATTGTCCTCCACAGCCTGATTGATAGTCGCTTTGTAATCACCGCAGATTCTCACTGTGTTATCGGACTTCGGCACTACCACAATTGGGCTCGCCCAACTTGACTTGTCAGTTTTCTTAATCACCCCGTGTTTTTCAAGTTTGTCCAACTCTTGCTCTACTTGTTCCTTCAATGCATAAGGAACTCGACGGGCTATTACAAAAATTGGCTTTACATCCCCTTTCATAGTGATATGTGCCTCAAGCCCCGTCATGCCTGCATAACTGTCGCTGAACAAATCATTATATTTTGACAGAAGAGCTTGTAGTTGACTCTCGGAACTGGCCTTGTTTTCACTAGGGACACTAAAAATCTCACCCCATGCCAATTTGATTTGACTCAGCCAATTTTTGCCAAGTAGAGTGGGCTTTCCGCTGTAATTAACTACTACTACTGGTAGTGAATAGTGTTTGTTCTTATAAACAACAACACACTGCATTTCACCTTACACATCAAGCCTTTCACCTGTGTATGTCTAAAGCACTACCTTTGATGCTGTTAAGGGTATGTCTGCAAACGTCTCTTGATATAAACTGTGTGGCATTATGGAACAGTCTGCAGCAGTATCTACCACCATTTTACAAGATTTCTCATTGATTATCATGTCTACCGAGTAACCTTGGGACCTTTTTGTGTCAACTGAGTACAGGGAATAGACTCCTAATTCGTCCTCGCCACCTGATTCAGATCTGTGCAAATTGTGCATTGCCCTTTCTTGGTTTCATTTTTGTTTCGACAAACAGATGCTAAATGACCAATGTTAGAACACCGATAACATTTTGCAGCCTTACATTTACATGACTGACCTGAATGTTTACCCCGACACCTAAAACATTGTTAATTGTTCTTAGTGTCCTTTGTTGTCAACTGGTTCACTTGCGAACCCTCGCTTGTCGTAGGGTGTATCCGGAACTCCTCGGTGTTTCTCTCCGCCATCTCCATAGCTTTGGCAATCCTACAAGCCTTCTCGAACGTCAAATCCTCTGTGTTCAGCAATTTATTTTGTATCTTCGGGTTGCTGAGTCCGCAGACTAATCGGTCACCGAGAGCTCTATCCAAGAACTCACCATAATTACAATGAATGGCCAACTTCTTCAACGCCAGCACATAATCCCCGATCGATTCTCCAAGCTTTTGATTTCTGGTGCTAAAATGGAAACTCTGTGCAATTTCTAAGGGTTTTGGATTGTAATGTTTCTCCAAAGTACTTACAATCTCAGTGAACGGAGTATCCTTGGGCTTCACAGGTGCCAATAAATTACTTACAGTTGAATATACCTCCGCTCCCACCTCTGTAAGGAATATTGCACGTTTCCTCTCGGCGACCACTCGATTAGCTTGAGTGCTGCCCTCTCCTGTTGTTTCTACGATGTTATTGGCCGTGAAGAACATTTCCATCCTTTCCACATAGGAACAGAATGTTTCACGCGTCGGCGATGAACTCGCCCACACGCCCGAAAAGTCCACTTGCACCAGTGCTGGTCAATACTGTAAGCTACAACACACACAGTGTTGTCCGGAGATCTTGCATTGATAATTGTCGGCTAATCCAATCCCGTCTTCGTCGCCAAAATGTAGTAAACTAGCATTTAACACAACACACAAGATGGCGGGTTTCAACCACTTTATTACCAAGGCATCATGGGTATAGCCGCACCCAAATACTTATATGTGACAGCGTCAGCAATCCTTCCAATGCTCAGTGCGTTTTAATCACGAAGTGGGGGAAAGACATTCGAACACACCTGAAAGCGATGAAAGTTCGAGAATTGAATTTGGACGGCGAGGCAACATTACTGTTATGAAGAGCAGTTAAGTATATCCTTTTCGTACTTGTTCTTAACTGAAGACAAGCAGTATCGAAGAATCATCCAGTTATCATGCAGGAAGCCTTAGTCGTAATTAATACGTTTGGAGTACGTCTCGCGTTTCTTTGTACCTTGTACCTCTGGTATTTGCATTAACCGGAAGTCATTACTTTGGAATTTTAAGGATGACAACCCTGTACCGTTTCAAAAATATTCTGAATTTCTGTTCAGTTGACGTTTCCTTCCTAGTTTCATTAACAACTGAGCAGTCAATATTGAATAACATACATGTAACACCATCCGAAAATAGTCTTATTACACCCTGAATGGGGAGGAAACGGCTGCGTAATCTGACATAACGGGGTTTTTCAAGTTGTAGTAGTATTTGTATTGCTTAAGTTATTAATAAATGCCAACCCGAACACAGGGTCCAAAGAAACGAACTAATCTTTATGTAAAATTTCTAACTTGTCGTTGGAAAAAAAATGACGTTTTGATTAAATGTTCTTTGTCCACCTTCTCTTCTTAAAGGTATATTGCAACGGTTCGTAAGAGTTTAAAAGGTCTCCACTATATTGCAGCAGACGGAGCAAAGGCGTTTGAGTATTTGCTCAGTATTGTGGATCGCCTTGGGGAACATGGTATTGCAAGAGAAGTAGTGGGCGAGTCTCAGAAATCACTCAGGGAAGGAAAGCACTGCATCACGTCTGAGTATAAGGTGCAATAGTCAAAAAAACATATTCACCAGCTAAATGATTAGAAGCCACAGCAGTTTTGATTTGGCTAAACGCATGTATGTTTGGATAACACAAGGCTGTGAACGTCCCACTGGGTCTTTTCACACAATTACCATTTCCATTTTGTTATGGGTCTCTCTTAAAATCTGGGAATATGTAAGAGTGATTTGACCACCCTTCTTTGCCAGCTGTTTTTCCACTTTATGCCTTATATTGTGCCTATTTAAAACAACAAAAAAACAAACAAACAGGAAAACAACAACAACAAACAGATCTACATCCGGCCAGAAAGTGTCCAAAGTCGCAGTTGTTGTAAGTAGGTTATGTTCATGCAGCAACTGAGACTTCGAATGAGCGTCTGGGGATCTACATAGTACACATACCCACACCATTAATGCTCTGTAGAATTACAGTCATAAAGTATAAAAATTAATGCAGCACTTGAGACAATGGTTAAAAAAGACTCTGTTACAATAAATGATACTGTTTTAATAAATGAGGGTAAGAAACTGTTAGCGGATTTTTGGTTATATGTTTCATTTGTTTGTGTCCTAGGTCCATGTTTCAGAATGCTCAAAAATTACTGATCACTGTAGCAACTACGCTTTGAGCGACCCAAAGGAACGAACGTCCCTTTAGCTGTGCTTGCGACCATGCACATGACCAGTATTGTTTGCAGTGCGAAGAGCTTAAAGATGTTATACAAAGAATTGAAAGATATATTTTGGAATGCTACTTAGACCGAGAAGAGCTCGACGATATGATGTATTCTTTTCGACAAGCCGTGCAAAATATCGACGCGTGGAAGGCCCATCAGCTGCGTACTATCAGAAAAGATGAGGTAAGAACCTTCATTCTCGATGACCTAGAAGGAAACACTAAGCATGTGACTCACGACTGGGCGATGAAGTTTCTTCCTCAAAGATACAGGGAATCGCAGTCTGATTGGTTTGCGAAGAGAGGTATATCATGGCACGTCAGCGCCGTTCCAAGGAAGATTCAAGAGCGTTTTCATCAACAGGCTTTCGTTCACATTGTGGAGAACTGAAAACAGGACAGTTTCACTGTCGTGCGCATCATGGAACACATATTCCTTACGTTAAAGAAGGAGCATCCAGAACTAACAACCGCTTTTCTACGTCAAGATAACGCAGGTTGTTATCATTGTGCGGAAATGTTGGCAAGCTGTGCCCAGATGAAAACCAAAACGGGGATTGAAGTAAGGAGGGTAGATTTCACAGATCCACAAGGAGGAAAAGGGTGCTGTGACGGCAAGGCAGCAACAGTCAAGGCACATGTCAAGAGGTACATCAATGAGGGTCATGATGTTTTGAATGCTGTTGAATTGATGAATGCAATGCTATCTAAGGGTGGATGGAGTTAGAAATGTCCGCGTGACCTTTGTGGATGCAAGCATTGCCAGAAAACACGCCGACCTTAAAGTCAAGTGGGAGGGCATCAGTACGTTAAACAACTTCCTGTATTTGAATAACACTGTCACCGCTTGGAGAGCGTACAACGTTGGCGACGGAAAGCATGTGAAAGGTTTGCACCATTTTTTGTTTGGAAAAACGCAAATATCACTGGCATTGACAAAATATTATTTCATACGCGGATACAGAAACCATTTAGCGGCATTTCCCATTTTCCCAAAGGCTTTTGCTGAGTTTATTAGCCCCTCTCTTCCTCGCGCTAAGTCCGTTTCCTTTCCGCAGTTAGACCCTTATTTAGTTTCAATTTTTCCCAAATTAATTAATAGACCCCCGGTCTGCTTTCCACAAATCGAATCAACAACCTTTAAGGAAGTGATCGTGGCTTTGACAAACGATTCTTTGAAACGCCAGAACGAAGAAGTCCAATGAAGTCCAAATCTTCATATATATCAGATTTACCCTTAGGGCTCTCGATGAATAGGTTATTAGCCAATGCAAAAGAGACCGCCTAATTATTGTACAAATGCCAAACTTCCAGGGGTGGTAAAGGAGGGTTCACATTTGAATCAAACGGTGACGTGACAAGCACATACTGGTACGTGCTCTCCCGTGGCGAAAGGGTTAAATTATACAAACGTTTTTCCCACGGTTCCAGACTACTCACAGCCAGCAGAATTTAAGTGCGACTTTTCTCCGGGGAACTTCATGGAGTTGTCTTCGTCAGAGGGCAGTTCCAAGAGAAGGAATGCAGAGGGCACTGAGAAAGGTCTTTCTTCTACAGGACAACAGGATCATCATGATACCAACGCACTGTTTTCCTGTCCAAACGATGGTTTCACAAGGTTATATCAGCGTTACAATGGGCTTGAAAATATCCTATCTTACGGGAAGTGCCAATTTTCGTCCGTTATAGAAAGCTTAGTAGATAGGGCTAGAGTTTGGTATCACGAAAAGCTGCTATGCGACGCAAGTGCCACTACTCCCCACCTGGAAGTTGCTTCACGCCAGCGTTCCTCAACACATAATTCACTCTCGCAAGGCTGGGCTCTAAGGTCAAGTAAAAAGGCAACGCGATTCAATGAGCCCCAGCGAAATTACCTTGAAAGCAAGTTTTAAGAGTGCCTGCCTGTAAAAATCAGACAAATCCTTAATTTCGCGGCAAGGGTCGAAAATTCGATTTGGCTCATATTTTTATGGTAGACAGGCTAGGGCATGATAAAAACTACTGGATAGTTTTTTTGCCAAAATATTCATTTATTTCAAAGAAATATGCAAATTACCAAATTCCCTTAAAGTCGCCATTTCACGCACAATTTTATTAAACAGTTTGAGAGCCTCGCATGCAAAAACAAATTATTCTTCCGTCTTTAAAACAATCAAATATTTTTGTGTAATGTTTAAATGTGTGCTGGGTCGATTTTAGGGAATGTTGCGTTGTCTTTTTGGGTGCAAAATAATTAAATTTGGAAGACATGTATTTCATTCACTTGAAAGTACTTCGTGAATATAATAAATTTTCACCATGTGCGAAACCTTCAAATGGATTAAGCTTTTGGTGGTTGAATTGCAGAAGAATGGTCTACAGATTCCTGTAAAAATTTATCTGGGCAAATGATTATGAGCGACGCGAGAGCTTTTCAAAGTACGTTAAAAATGCAAATATTTGCCCCTCCGCCATCAAATTTCAATTTACGGGTTACACATATATTTTAGCATGCACCACATGCCTTGACTTATATTAAGTTGAAATAGACACAGAGATAATAATTTTGAAATGTTCTAACCTTATTTGCTGTAAGAGGCAGGTCCAAAAGCCAATTTAACGTGTTTCGCTCACCATCTGTCGCATTTAAAGCAGTATAGTTTCCTTCTTTTTACACAATGTCCGATCTACATCACTAATTTTCAACGTATTTAATGGTCGAATACCATCTTTGATCTTGTTTCGGCGCTTATGATCACCATTGCATCTAACTCAACAACGCTAAGTCATTTGTGGATAGTTGCTTACTTTGCACTACACCAAAATACTATCATATTTGAACAATTGATGTTTGACCTTGAATCCTTTGCAGTGCTTCGTTATTTGTTCGTCGCGCAATGCTGTCATCCCATTTAGGGGGTAGAGGTAGGGCAATTTCTATCCTGATACGTAACCACTTGGAGCACACAATCTTGTTGATTAGGAAGAGAGTAAAGTAAAGGAATGAAAAGAATGACTAGTTTAACTTTGTCTCCTGAATTGTCTCCTGTTGTCATCTCTTAAGCGACCCGCTACCTACATTGAGTAACACTCTAGGGCTAAACTCGTTCCTTGGTCTTTTCGCGCTGTGCAAAATTTCTTTGATTACTTTTTCCCAAACAGTTTGACAAACAAAACCAAACAATGCAAATACAAAACGAAAGCGTTTTATTATTATTGTTTTTACAACTTGGCAGAATTTTTTTTCGAATACTTTTGCGGACAGTCGGAGCTTTTGCAAACTTTTTTGTTTTCTCAAATAGGCCACGTTCGATATATCAATATTCTAACATGCTCCAAGGCTTTCGGGTCAAAATTGTAACTTTTTAAAGTTTCTTTTGTCTCTCAATTCCCGAAAGAGACTTGGACACAAAGAAAACAACACCAGAAAAAGACGTTTGTCCCGAAAGCCTCGGAGCCATGTAAGAATATTGATATATCGAACTCGCCACACGTGCTTTTTGGCACGACAAATCTTTACAAACCCCTACCCCGGCTCGCAGTTTTTCTCCCGCGTCCGAAGCCACCCGATCTCCGCACGGAAACAAAATGTCGCAAAATTACTACCTGAAGCGTTTTGTGAGATTCCGCCATACCAATAAAGAACTGATGAAGGACAGCCATAAGAAAGAAAAAGGAGATATTGGACTAGACCAGGAAGAACTAGCGCGTGGTGGGACTACTTTGTGAATGAAGTGGTATTACCTGAACATTCATTTCACATATGCACAATTCCACGCCCAACTCGTTCTTATCGCTTTCGAACCTATTAGTTTGGACAAATGAAGCCAATGGGAAAATTAAACGCTAGTTTGGGCGAAAATAATTTGCTTCGTTTTCTTCGAGATCAAAACTTATTAGTATGGTTCGGACCTGAATTACAGCTCTTTCTGGGGTCTTTGAGGCAAGTCCCTCACGTATTAAACACAAAGGAGATTCTCTATTCCTGCGGTGATGATCATGTAGGGCTTCTTTCGTTTAACGTTGATTGTTGAGATGTCAAGCTGATCAAAATTACATACGTCTTGGAGGATCTGCACAGAAAACTTTGCCAGTTTAGAGCAAGCTGCGATTTCACAAATGTTATGCGTATCGTACATGATCGGATGCTGCAATAATATTTCTGCCATGACTTTGTTACTCAATTCTTGTATGTGCTGTTCATGAATTTTATCTAGCTCTTCGGCGTGTTCATCTTCTTCGTCCCCAGATTCAGCAGCTTGGACAACTTTCTTTGAAGCAAGGCGTGAGAAGAAACTTGCAACTTGCTGAGAAGTTAAATAACTCGAAGCATCAAATCTAGAAGAGCCATCTGCGTTTCTAACTTTTCTCATTGACTTGGAAACATTGGAGGGATCAGCTTTCTTTCCAGTCTGTTCGCCGATTTTGAATACTTCTGTAAGTTATTGCTTCTGGTTTTCATTCAGTCGGGTTCTTTGAGTAATGGAGGATTTCAAAGCCCAGCCCACTGAAAACGATGAACGGGAATTCGGTACCTTAGCTGTACCAGTATCCTATATAGGATTATCAACAGTGGCAACACCCTATTCTAGTTTTGATGCAAAGGACATCATTGCCTTATCGAGAAGCGTACACTACTACGCTACTCACTATCTATCACAGAATAGATACTGAGTAGCGTAGCAATTCACAGAATTACGCGCTAGTAGATTTATACAACAAAAAAAAAACCGATAAACATGCAATAAATTGTTTCACTTATCCTAAGAGTGCTCAATACAAAATACGCAAAGCAAACTGCGAATATGGAAAGAAATATTTATATTTGGTTTTTTTAATTTTTATTTTTGTAATATTATAGACCCCTACCGGTATACGTACCCGCCAAAAGGAAAGCATTGCGTGACGAGCTAATAATTGTGCTGCGGGCGCCGACACGCCGGAGAGCAATGGTCGCAATCAAATGTAATATGTTGGTCTAGCAGGTTTAGTACGTACAAAGCAAGCAACTATCTGCAAATCACTTAGCAGTTGTTGACTTAGATGATCACAGATTATGGTATTCGACCATTGAATACGTGTGCAACGAACGTTGTGTACACAGAATCAAACTTGACCGCTTAAAATGCGACAAATGGTGAGAGAAACACGTTAAATCAGCCTTCGGACCTGCCCCTTACGGCAAATAAGGTTAGAACATTTCGAAATTATCAGCTCTGTGTCTCTTTCAACTTAAGATGGGTCCATACATCTGGCGCGTGCTTAAATATATGTGTAATGCCAGTTCACAACGGAAGGTGAAATATTTGCATTTTTTACGTACTTTGAAAAGCTCTTGCGTCGTTCACAATCATTTGCCCAAAGAAATTTTTACGCGAATCTGTAGACCATCCTTCTACAATTGGACCACCCGAAGCTTAATCCATTTGAAGGTTTCGCACATGGTGAAAATTAATTGTATTCACGAAGTGCTTTTAAGTGAAAGAAATACATGTCTTCGAAATTTAATTATTTTGCACCCAAAAAATGACGCAACATTCCCCCAAATCTACCCAATACACATTTACACATTGCACAAAACTATTTGAGTGTTTTAAAGACGGAAAAATAATTTGTTTTTGCATACGAGGCTTTTGAACTTGTTTAATAAAATGGTGCGTCAAATGACGATTTTAACGGAATTTGGTAATTTGCATTTTTCTTGAAATAAAAGGATATTTTGCCGAAAAAATTATCCAGTAGTTTTCATAACCTAGCCTATCTACCATAAAAATATGAGCGAAATCGAGTTTTCGACCCTTGCCGAGTTATGTTTGATAATTATGGGCAGGGACTCTTAAGTTGGAGAACAAACTGGCCTCAAACTTGACCCAACCACAGTGGCGCGTGATATGATACATGCTGCGCAATCTCTGCGAACATTTTGACATCGAGATTGGTGACATCAAGGGGCGAAAAAAAGCATCGTATCTTTCGTTCCTGGGAGAGCTTATCGAGAGCTGCGATTGTTGTTGTTGAAGCCCCTGTATGAGTGAAGATGCAATAAAATTTTGATATGTACTGAAATTCGTGGCTGTTTCATTTAAATTATCAGGGTGAACATCCCTGTTAGTATTCAACGTTTTTAAACTTTGTCTGAATGATTCTTGATGCAAAAAGAAAAACATTTCACAAGGCCACAAACTTGACCTAACATATCTATGTGCTTCCATGTTGATGCAGATGAGGCACCATTGGCAAATATTAAAATGGGTTGCCAAAGGTGGCCAGCAAAACCTTTAATACCAGGGAGGTCTGGAACCCATTATGTTGCTATGGTAACAATACTGGTATGATCATATTGTGGAGCACATCTACTAGAATCTCACAGCAAAGAACCAAGCATTTTTTAATCAAATTGGCTGAGATACCTTTTTTCATCATAGTCAATCAAAATTTGTTTGTTTATGACGTCATCACTTGACTAATTTGGACATTTGGACACTTGAATATATCTGGAACAAAAAGAGATATCTGAAAGTAGTAAACAGCATCCTTTATCTCGCGCAGACTACATGTTTATGTCTTAAATGGTTAAGATAGCAAAGATGCGAATTTCATCATAGTAGCACTTTAATTCTGCATTACAATCTACAACACTCGACTAAACTCAGCAGTTCGCTGTAGAAACTGATCGGTGCAAAGTACATTATCAGACAATTGCGTAATTCTTAGTGGGTGCTAAATTATCGTCAGTCATCAACGTAAAGGTTGACTTCGTCTCGTTCCATAAACACCCAAAAAAAGGACGAGTCCAATATCCAGCCATCTTGAAAAGATTATTGTGTTTTAAAACGCTTAAAAAGGTTTGCCTTGCGTCGAGGTTAATGTTACTATATACTATATTTCATACAAAGCAGTTAAATGATGATAACAAACTGTATACAATTTCTGTTATATTGGCCGTGCAAGTCGATAGTCTAGTGGTGCGTGCCCTACGCTGCTATCCAACATCGTGGGTTCGATTAGCAAGCAGACAAAAATGTTTCTACGTGCCCTTGAAATGGCGTCTACCATTTAGGAAACGAAAATTTGCGTCGGCACCACTTGAGCTCATAGAAAAGAGGGCCTTCGGTATTTTTAACTGCTTGGATAGCACTCCTGGTGACAGATCTGATTTGTGTAAATTACTCACTTCACTGAAATTAGCTGAAGTGGAATAGTTGGTGAAAGTGAAATAATTCGATTACTGAAAATAAGCACGAAAACGTGAGCATTGAGCCAACGCTCTTTACGATTTTATACGCAGCTATCAAAAGCAAGACCTTGTCACTTGCCCGTAATACCCTTACGGTAGTAACGTAAAATGAAAATCATGTCTTAGTTTGATTTCTTCATTCGCTTCTTTCACATTCCCCATAATACAGCTTGTTTGCCCCACAAATCTTGCATAATGCAAATGCTCTTTGAACACTGCACATTCCAAAGAGCATTTGAAAACTATGGTTTATTCAAAATTTGGGGAGCAAAAAAAGTGTATTATGGGGAACGTGAAAATAGCAAATTTCAGTTATTAGTTGGCTGTGACATCAAAAGTATAATTTTATCGCTGTAGTCACTGTCGGTGTGGCCCCTTCGGAGACGTGGTATATTGCCTAAAGAGGAACGACCACAAGTCCTAAGTCCAGACCAGCAAAGGCCAAGTTGGCCACAAAATAGACAAATGATGAACGAAGATTCTTGTTCGGATCTACAATGACAGTGCGATCAGAAGAACAAGAAGATGCTGGAGGTCACCGAGTTCAGAAACTAATTTCTTCTTTGTTATTATGATGTACACTTGTTGTATCTGTACTCGCCGTCGACGACTGAATTTTAAGAGAAATGGACCTTAACCGCCTTGTGCATGCTCGACATGTTAAGATACTCATAAAAGACTTTCGGAAGTTTTGAAGTCTCCAAGCATAGACAAAAGGATTCACTCCCGAGTTTGCCATGACCAACACAAATTGGATATCCCTCACCCAGTGGATGAACACGCAATTGCAATCGGTACAGAAGTTTATGATATAAATGCAAACACAAGACGGCAGATAACAGGCTAAGAATAACACTAAGACAATAACAAGCGTCTTTGTTATTTTCTTTTCCCACTCCATCGCTCGTTTCTTCGCCAAGTTCTCTTCTGAGCTGTCGTGCAAATCATCCCATTGCTTGACTTGAAATCGCAAATACTTGAAAATTTTTGCGTTTGTGAACATCAACACCACAAAGGTTGTAACTACAGCTGTGGAAGCGAATATAAATCGATATCGATTGTATCCAACAACGTAGTAAAGCAAGGAGAGCAAAATTGAAATAATCCAGACCACCATCGATACAAGCAATGCACGGGTTGGGTTTAGCTTGGTTCTGTAGATGAGAGGGTATGTAATTGCTACATAACGATCCAGTGCTAAGGCAGTTAAGCTGAGAAGCGAAGCAGTGCAAGAAATGAAGTAAGTAGTATGCATCGAGTCTTTAAAACGATCGTTTACCATTCCGAGTCCTTCCATTATGTGAAAGGCTGTGCCCAGAGGAGCGGTGACTACACCGACAACGAGATCAGCAAAACTCAGATTGGCTACGAAATAGTTGAACGGCGATCTTAAGTCTTTGTTTGGATTCAGGTAAACTGCGAGAATCACCAGGATGTTTCCAACTGTCGCCACGACAGTAGTCAACACAGTACAGGAAGTTGTTGCGAATGATAAATACGTTGGAGCTGTCGTGTTATCACACGGATATTTGCCCAGAAGAGACATTTTCCCTAGAAATAATGCACTGTGATGTTCGACTTAAAAGGCTAAAATAATTTCGAGAACTTGCGAACCTCAAGCAAAGTTTCTGTTTCACATGTTTTCACATTCCTGCACTTGGCGTTACGTCTGGCACGGTTTCAGTTTTTTGACTCTGTGTCGAAGGGCATGCTTTGCGCGCGTTTGTTTATGTTTTTGTTCTGCTGGAGGTAACCACTCTGAGGAAAATAAGAGACAATCTGCGCCCTTTCTTACAACTGAACGAAAGAAAAGTTGGCTTGAAGAATAGAAATGCATATTTTCAATAAAAAGAGGAAAGAGCCCCTCTTATAATTATAATAATCAAAGATATCGAAGGCTTCCTCATCCAAAGCCACCTACTTCACGACAGCGATTCAAATATAAAACAGAGACTGATAAAGTAAACTGAAGAGAATTGATGCTGTTAGTCTCTCTCCTCGCGGCCCTTCAGGACTAATTTACAATGCCTTTATGGAGGATGTTCGCAAGACTTCTTATTACACAGTTTACAATTAATTTTATTGTCTAGTAAGGAGGCGGGGGCCCTCGCTCGAGTCTTATGAAGCTGAACTGGCTTATATGACGTTAAAATGACCTCTAAAGAGAAAGATTTAAAAATTACAATTGCTGTCGGATGTAAGAAAGGATATATCCCTGGCGATAAACCTAAGATGGAGTTAATGACTGCGAACAAGAAATTGTGTGATTTGGAAACCTCGAGTACGTTTCCTGCTGAAAAGTGTGATGCATTGATGACAAGTATTCACGATTTAAAAAAAAAACACAACAAGCTCTCAGATGGTCCTATCGATGGCGTGATTGCAGACGTCAATCGTGAAAGAAATGATATTTGTGACAACCAGCTCCGCCTTGATGCGTGCGAACAATATGGTTGACGTGACACCCTCGAGATTCTATTGACATTGCTGACGATAACCCTACTCACAATCCTCGCCAAAAATCCTTGAAACACCCCTTTTCCCTGGACAGTGTTGAGATGACATTTTACTGTTTGACTAGCTACAACAATATTGTTGAATTAGCATTTTACTGTTTGACTGGTTACAACAAGTGTTCGGATGACATTTTAGTAAATTACTGTTTGACTGGCCACAACAACATTGAAAAAGGGAGGCGGACGAAAACAGTGCGAGAATTTTCAAAATGTTTCAAGATTTTTGTCCGTGATTGCAGTTGGTAATTGAGATGGCGGGGTTGGTTGATGTTTTCTCAGAGTCGAAAGATATCTGAATTGCACATCGACTTCCGGCAAGGAATGGACAATCCAAGATTATTGTTAAATTCACTCGACGAGCTACGAGGGACGAAGCCCACAATAACCGCAAGAAACTTAAGTCGAAACTATCTGCTATCTGTCCGAGCTCAACCAGAGACATCGTCCGTTAACCACAATGCCGAGATTCATACTAATGAAAGTTTGACTCTTTATAGGAAGCGTTTATTTAGCAGAATTTTAGAATTTAATAGAAATCGACCGTACAAATATCTTTGGACTAGCTAATGTAAGATCATGCTTCGCAAGTCTGACCCCTCGACTCTCCAACGTTTTGTCTCTTTCGAGGATTTGGATGACTTCTTAGATCGCACATCACAAAACTGTTAAATGTCTTAAATAGCTGTCAATGAGGAAAACTGTGAGTATTCTGCCCTTTTCTTCTCTTTCTGATAGGGACTTAAACCATCTTCTTGGGAACTGGTCTGTTCCAAATCTCGACGAAATCAATGGTCTATATAATTTGCTCCCTAATCCTGACAAAACAGATGAATCTGACCCAGAATTAATGCTTGTGTCTCCTCTTTCAGAATATTATTCTAACAAGAAGGTGAATAATCCTCTTAAGAAATCTGGCTCTAACTGATTTATCTTCCACTGTAATAATAGAAGTTTATCGAAGAATCTTAATCTACTTGAAGAAATTTTGGGTATGGATTCGCAGATATATTTAAGGACTAACTGAAACTAAACTTAACGAATCTTCTGTTAACAACTTAGAATAACTTAACTTAATAATAGTTATAACCTTTTCCGTTCTGACTCAAAACCAAATGCGGGTCGGACTACTCTCTACACAGATAATTCTTTACAAGTTATCCCTCGTTATGATATGGGTTTTGATATGGACCAATTAGAGTCTATATGGTGTGAAATTGAATGGAAAAATTAAGAAATCTACTATGTATATATAGGCCCCCTAATAGTAATCTTCTAAATTTTACAGATAAGTTAAATAATATTATCAAAGCTATTAATCCTGACAAGTGTAACCGTTTGTTAATCCGTGATACCAATATTGACTTTATGAAAAGTAAACTGTCATTGCCAGAGTGAAGAATATTTAGATATGCTATTTTCATATTGTTTTTGTTTTGTTTTTTTACCAATAATTACTAAGCCAACCAGTATAACCAGCTATACTGCTAACTCTTATTTTTCGTATCTACACCAATTTGTCTCATATAATTGCAGACCGGCCAACCCGTCAGAGTTCAAAATCTGAGGTGAACTGCAAGAAAATATGGAGATTCAGTGAAAAAACGTGAGATTTTATAAATTGCCTCATTTTATTCTCAAATCCATACAGGTTACATTTAACTGCATGGTACAGTTAGCAGTAGCTAAATACAAACAATCTGTGTGCTTTGTTATGCGCAGCCGTTGCGTTGCTTTCTTTGCTGACGCTTAAAGTTTCCCCCCGGGACACCCCGGGCATTTGAACATTTGAAGATTGGATCGTTCAAATTCCCGCCCCTCGGGCCAGAATGGTGTTTAAATGCCCTACCCTGTAGTCGTATTTGTCTGTCAAATCTTACTAAAGAACAATCGTCGTCGACTCCTGCCGTCTTTGAAAAAACACAAAGCAAGCCAACACATGTTTCGTGACCCTTTCTATGATGATGCCGTTTTTACCAGACTTGAGCTACTACAAATACACAACGTTAATATTGAAATTATTAAAAGTGACTTGAAATTGAATTAAGTAAGTCTGACAAGGTCAATAAACAAGTGTAAGCTTCTCTAACTTAGAAACACGGCAGAGGTTGTTTAACGAGGATACAGTATACTTATCAACAACAGAGCTTAGAGTGTTTACGACTGCATGTATTTTAAATTGTTCAGTGTCGGTTATTACCTCTAACAGA
Source organism: Montipora foliosa (assembly GCF_036669935.1). NCBI lineage: Eukaryota > Metazoa > Cnidaria > Anthozoa > Scleractinia > Acroporidae > Montipora > Montipora foliosa. The sequence continues at coordinate 50,525,831 of NC_090871.1, read as the reverse complement.
AAGGTACAGCTTAAACAATGAAATAGAGGTGTTAAGGATAAAAAGGACGAATTATGCAGTCAAATTGCTGGCCTTCCATGCCAAACAAAAACAGTTGAATAAGCCATGGACCACTAAAGGAATTCTTAAATCTATTGAATTAAAACAAAAGATGTACCGTGCACATTTTTAAAGTTATGATTTAAATAGAAGTACTGTATACAAAAAATAATAATAATACTCCAACACTTTGTCGCGTGTTATTAGTGAGAGTAAAAAAATAATATTTTAAATCTCAATTTGCAAGACATAAGGGGAATTTAAGATCTACTTGTAAGCTCATAGGTAAACTTATTCAGACGAAAACTAAAGGCCAGTTGCAGCCTACTAGGATTGTACATGGCAATAAGACCAACACAAAACCGCTTCATATTGCTGAACAATTAAAAAGGTATTTTGTAAATGTAGGCCCTAATCTTGCTAATAAATTAAGTGATGATCCAGCTATAAGTCCTGCTCTGTAAATACATTTTTCCTTTCTGCTTCTTTTGCTATGTCTCCATTGTCTGAGCTTCGAGTTTTTACTCTATTTGCAAATCTGGACGAAAATAAATCTGATATAAATATACCTAATAAACTTATTAAAATGGCTGCAAGCTCTTTGGCCTCCCCATTTACCAAATTTATAACGAAATCATCGAGACAGGAATGTGTCAGATATATTAAAAATTTCAAGTATAACCCCATTTTATAAAAACCAAAGTGTTTGTGAACCTGTGAATTGCAGGGCGCGTGATAGCTAACCACACGTTGAGCAACCCCCAAGCCTTATGGTCAAGTAAGAGTGCGTGTTCACCTCACAATGCTAAATGAGTATGTACAGCGTTAGAATCACCCGTTACCCTCAGTTGACGTCACCCTAGGAAAGCTTGCAGGAGCGAATTACTTCACGAAACAGGATGCAAATTCTGGATTTTGGCAAATAAAGTTGTCAGAAAGTTCAAGGCCACTAACCACCTTCATTACACCTTGGGGTCGGTATTGCTTCAACGTTCTTCCCTATGGGATCAGCTCAGGTTCCGAGAAATTCCAAACGTGCATGAGTAGAATCCTTGAAGGATTGGAAGGCGTTGAATGCAACATTGACGATGTCCTTTGTCACGGCCCTACCCAGGCAATACATAACAGAGGATTGAAAACAGTTTTAGACCACCTATCAGCAACAGGCGTGACACTCAATGTCGACAAGTGCATTTTCAGTGCGAGCACTCACCCCAGTGGAGTGTAGTTATGTGCAAACTGATAAAGAGGGCCTTGCCTTTACCTGGCATGTGAGCGATGCAGTGACTACATCGTGGGTAAATCCATCATTGCAGAAACAGACCACAAGCCACTGGTGCCGCTCCTTACAAAGCGTGCACTGAACGACGTCCCTCCTCAGATACAGCGTCTACGGATGCGCCTTATGCGTTTCCACTTGAAAGAAGTCATCCATGTACCTGGAAAGGAAATGCACGTGGGAGACGCACTATCTAGAATCCAGACAACCAGTTCTGAGTGTGAGACCACAATAAAGGAACAAGAGATGAACATATATCTCGACAGTGTACTTGACTCACTCCCTGAGTCAGACGTCAAGTTACTACAAATCATGGAGGCTCAAGATTAAGACCCCATTCGTAAGGAGATTAAAGATTATTGCCTTGGGGGCAGGCCTTTGGGGCTGAAACCGTATTGGTCAGACCGAGGAGAGCTAAGTGTAGTTCAAGGAATACTGTTAAGATCATCAAGAATTGTTATCCCTTCATCCCTGAGGTTAGAAGTCCTCGACAAGATACGCGAAGGACACCAAGGAATAACTAAATGCAGAGAGCGAGCTAAAAGTTCTGTTTGGTGGCCAGGTTTAAGTCGTCAGATACAAGATATGGTGGAAACTGTAAAATCTGTGCAAGGCACTGAGTAATAAGGCCAAAACCACTCATGCCAACTTCCTTCCCTGAGCGTACGTGGCAAATGACTACAACTGATCTCTTCAAACTCGATCATATCACGTACTTGATAGTGGTTGATTTTTTCTCTCGCTAAGTCGAGGTAGCCGCAATGAATAAGACAACCAAATCGTCTGAAGTTATCAGAGCGCTCAAGGCGATCCTTGCACGACACGGCATTCCAGAGGAAGCCAGGAGTGATAACGATCCACATTATGCCTCAGCAGAATTTACCCAATTCGCAAAGGACTGGGGATTTCAACATACAACAAGTAGTCCCCGTTTCCCACAGGCGAACGGCGAGGTTGAAGAAGCAGCAGTGAAGACTACCAAGTCTCTCCTGAAGAAAGAGAAATTCCCAAACAAGGGACTGTTACCACACAGATCTACCACACGTGCTTGTGGACACTCTTCAGCAGAGCTACTCATGGGACTGAAAATCAGAACCACTGTTCCAACTTTTCATAGAAATTTGGCCCCAAGTTGACCTGACGTCGGCAAGTTGCGTCAAAAAGAAGCAAAGAGCAGAGTAGAAATTGAGGACCAACTTCAAGCAGCGTCACAGACCTGTTCCGCTAGAGGCACTGCAACCCGGCACCCATGTGTACATTAATGACGGCAAAAACGCCGGGACAGTTACGGGAACAGTTGCCAGTGCAGCAGAAACACCAAGATCCTGCACGGTTGAGACAGGTAGAGGCACAGTGACGAAATCGATCACACATCACACCAGTTCCTGGCGACAAGCCGGAGATGCTCAGTAACAAGAAACCTGTGTCTGTAGACAAGCCACCTACTCCTGTGAAGTCCCTTCTTCAACCAAGCCTTCGCTTAGGTTGAAGGAGAGTTTAGGACTTGCATGATTCAGATATTGTTATATGTTCGTTTTAAATCTCAAACAAGATCTAGTCGTTGTTTCTTATAAATTTTGCTGTCTGAGATAAGAACCTTATGTTGTTGGTGACCCTGAAAAGGAGAGATGTCGTGTTAGCGTGAACTTTGGACTGTATAGAGCGTGCGCAATAGAAACTGGAGAGAGAAGGGATAAAGCATGTCAGTTGTTGATTGCCTTAGTTTCGTCCTTGGGTTCAATACAAATATTTTCTTTTCCTCTCAGAATATTAAAGACTTGGAATCAACTATAAATAAAGAACTTGTGAATGTTATAAGGTACTGCACGGTTAATAAGCTATCTATCAACATTAAAAGACTAGTTATATGATTATTGCATCACCTAGGAAAGAGGTATCTATTAACATCACTGTTTGTGATATTCAACAGAAAAGAGATACTAAGTATTTAGGAATTTTTATCGATGATACATTAAATTGGGATACCAAATACAGCATGTTAATAATCGATTAGCAAAGAATCTGGGCATCCTAATAAGCTTCGCTATTATGTCTCTATTAGTACTCTTAGGCAACTCTATCATAACCTCATCCACCCTTATATTTCATATGGTTTGATCAGTTGGACACCTGCAAGCCAAACTCGACTTCAAACTGTGAAAATAAATAAATAAATAAAAAGGGATTGGTCCATATTTTTTTGCTTCCCAAAGAGAAACTGCTTCCATGTATTTGCTAATTTATAGATTTAGGCAAGATTAAAAGCGGAGCTCCCGTTTCTAACCCCAGAAAGCAATAAAGTGTATATGGAAATAATAATAATTATTATTATTATTTTTATTATTATTATTTTTTTATCACTTACACTACATACAGTACTCATACTTTACTTACACGCATACACTACTTACAATACATAAATTACAATGCAATCACGCTGATTAGCATATTTACAATGCAATTTTCTATTATAGAAAATACCTTTCTTTTAAATACTCTTTGTTTTTTTGTTTTATAAAATTACTACTTTTTTGAAAAAAAAAAAAGATATATAAGTGGATAGAACCAAATAATAGGTATGAAATTAAACGTAAATTAACCTAAACATCAACAGCATATAAAATTACAGTAAAAAGTTTTCCTGTGATGAACAGTAGGAAATTTTGGAAATCTAAGACATCTCCGCGAAGACTTGTGCAGAAAATGCGATATTTGGCTATCAGTAGACTATAATTTAGGACTTGCCAATGCTTTGTCCTATCATGCCAGCCATATAGTATGTGACTTGTGGATAACGTTATTGTTTCATTTGTTTTTTGGTACCACCAGTCTTGAAACAGGATCCAAAAATCGATTGTTAGTGTGCAGTTTATTAGCAGGTGATGCAGCGTTTGTTCTTCTGTATTGCATAAGTTGCATAAGGGGCTTTCTGAAGTGCGCTCTCGGTAGAGTGTAGCGCGGGTTGGAAGCACGTTATGAATCACTTTATATTGAGACATTATTATTTTAACTTCATTTGGGACTTAAAATGGCATAAGATAAACATCCTGGATGGTACTTTCTGTAAAACCGTGGCGTAGAATTTTCGTTTCGGCAGTGGGAGGAACGAAGACGGTGTTTCAAAGAGAGGAGTAAAATAATTATGCTTCTGCATAAAGTACAAAATTAATCGTCATTAGTGTATACAGTTTACAGTGATCAAACACCTCTGAGTTGATAGCAGTAAACAAACAAGCCTTGCAAACAATTACTACCTGCTCTTGGAGCAAATATCGCGGAAGGCCTGTTTTTTTTTTTTTATTTACATCAATACACATATACGTTAATGAAATGAAATACATTTACACACATGTGCAGTTAGTAAAGGGAAACCCCCTACGCATGACATAATCATAACAACCGAATCATCTCTGATGAAGGGCTTTGCAAAACATTATTTAAGGACGGTGCCACCCAACAAGAGGAACATTTTCCTCAGGGTATGATTATGCAGAAAGGTATATCGTAGTCTGGGTTATTGGAATGTGAAATGAAAATAGGGGGTAGCCATGAATTTTTCGGAGATAATTTATCAAGTTTTTTCACAGTTTTTATCCGCACAAACGTTTAGTTGCAGTAAAACAACAGGAACGTAAAAGATCTCTAGAATAAATAGAAAATTGCAGCCGGATGATTCTATGAATGTGGTCTTTATCAAGAAGACCTGGGTCGTGTTGTACCTCATTGAACAGGCTTCAGGATTGGCCCAAAAATACAATAGAACAAACAAAGATAACAACGGATTTAGCACAGAAAACAATAAAAAGTACGACACTATACAGCCAATGAAATATAGCGTTCAGTAAGAGGTACGACCCTACGCCATTTTTGAGCACTTTGCGCACTTGCGCACGAATTCAATTTGTTTTCCCTTGGGCGTCATGAACAAATTTCATTAACCAAAAAAAGAATGTCAAGCACCTTCGTAACCGTCAAGAGATGCAGGTAATTTGTTGCTGAAATCAAAGAAGGTAGATAAGACCTGCTATTTCGAACTCCAACCAATATCTCTTAGCTCTGCGTTGCGAACGTTACTGCACTTAGCACAATTAGCAGAGCAAACAGAGTAGGGTTTTAGGTGAACATTCTTGACAACGCACCGTACAGTACTTTATACTGGGTTGCCATATGGCAATTCAGTCGAAAAACGAGTAGCATTTATCCTGTTTTTACACAATAGGGTCTTTCTTGTCACTCCCTGCTAAGTATTGTCTTTTTGTCTAGAGGGACGTATACAAAACATGGACCCCAGGTCCATGGACCACTTCATGGACCCGGTCCATGGACTCCCCCTATGGACCACCGCTCATTTTGCAAAGTTGCAAGCAGAAAAATCTTTAGACGAAGGGGAGAAGTGATCTTTACCCTTATCTGGGCAATTAAAGATGAATTGTCTCTAATTATAACACCTGAAAACTTCAGGCGGTTTCAACGGGATTCGAACCCGTGATCTCTGCAATGCCGGTGCAACGCTCTACCAACTGAGCTTTAAAGCCACTTAGTTGGGCCCAACCCCCGGGAGCGGGTCAATTTGTTAGGCTCATTTGTTCCGGTGAAGGGCTCGATGAATGAAACGAACTTATATTTGAAAAGCGGGTTACAGACGCGGGTTATGGAGCCACCAAATAGGTGGTATAAGTGTCTATAACAGGCTATTACTTAAATCAGTAGCCCATAACTAGGAGCGAACAACAGCCCTATACCACGGCGTTATCACATGACCGCGATTTATTTTGTGGATTGAATTTCCCGCTAATGAGACTCAGAAGCCAGATGACCTATCACAAAAAAACGGAATTGTCTTTGTCTTTTTGCAGAAAAGGTAGTCTATAAAAAGATCGTACATGGGCTCCTACCCTGGGTACCAGAGGCTTTTCATGCGCGGTTTCCGGTTTCGAGTCTTCAAAGTGACCCGCGCGAAAAGCCTCTGGACCAGAGCGCGATCCCTTTGATAGCGCCGAGCCAATCACAACCCCGCTTATTCAGAATCTGGATGTTTTGCTGATTGGTTCTTTGGAGATGTCGAATGTTTCAAATGCTCTGATTGGATAACGATGCCAATAGGCGCGTGATCAGGGACGCGGGTGGTTTGAAGGTGACAAGGATCGATTGCAGGTTTTTCGCTCTTTACCTTGGAAGATTCGAAATATCAAATGGCTGGATGAATTGGCTATGGAAAGTCACTGCTGTTCCAGTTACTACCTGGCATATGCCGCGCGCTCAATACAATGGGATATACGAGTTACCTGAAGGAAGCCATTAATTTAGTTATTTGCCCGTTGAATGCGCTGATTGAATCGCACATGAAGGAGATACGGCAGAGAAGCATTTCATGTACATGTCTTTCTGGAAACGACGCCGACCAAGGTGGCGCTTATAGTGGTGATTACTCCTTCGTTTTTGGCTACCCTGAGGCCCTTGCTCTTAACGAGAAGTGGAGGAAAATGATTCAGACGCCTGTATATCAGACCAATCTGTTTGGAATTGTCAGATGAGGCTCATGTAATTTCAAAACATGATGGTAAGTTTATATGTGTATCGTTATTTGTTTACAAAAGTCCTGTGTGACGATCTCGGAAAATTGTTTCACGTTGTCACCATTCTCAGTGAGTCTCTCGTGATCTATAAAGCAAAAAAAGCCTTTTTATCCCGCTTCCTGTAAACTACATGCAGCCGCAATACCACTGCGCTGAGTAGTGGCTATTAATTTATTTATTTTTCCCTAAGAAAAATGGGTGCGTAAGCTGAATAATATTATTGGTAAGATTTTCGGAAAATTAGACACATTTATTATGTATATATGTTTCGACTTAACAAACCTTTTGGTAAATAGTATGAAATTGCTGAATCCATAATAAATGTAAGTTGTACTGAAATCTTTCCATTTTGGTGTTGAAGAATTATTAATATCTTCTACTTGTTCCATTGCATTTTGTAATATGGTTTTCGTTTTAGTTTGTTTATTGAGTGTTTTTAAGCAAGTCGCGTGTGCAATCATTTTTTTTTTTTTTTTTTGTGGGGTTACAGTTCTTCTGGGGAGAAATGCAGTTGTCAGTTTCATGCGTGGAGAGGAATTGCTTTTGGTGATGAACTAATTTCTGTTCACATTTGCCCAGCGGTCTAAAAGGGTTTTAATGGAACGAAGTTTGTGGGTTCAGTACAACCCGAAATATAAATTATTGGAAATTGTACATTCTGGCTCGGCCGACGATTTGCGTAATTTTGGTAGTTGCCAAAACGCGGGGCCGGGGCCGGGGCCGGGGCCGGGACCGGGGTCGGGGTGTTTTTTTTTTCCTAAATTTTGTTTCATTTTGTCGTCATTCTCGAATGACTGTCATTTATGGTGGCAATTAGTCAAAAAAATTGAGGAACCTACGGAAGCTATGAAAGCTCTTAAGGGGCATTTTAGTTTTTCTTAAAATCGTACTTGATTTTTTGTCTTTCCGACAATCAAAGTTTCTTGTTCGAAATTAAGAGAATTTCCGAAATTGCTAAAATTGGACTTTATGGAATACACGCTAACTGCCAGACAGAGTCCCATCGTAATATTCACTTCGTTAAAAATAAAAAACAACAGTTCCACAGTTCCACGATGATCGTCACGCAGTCATGCAACTTTCTTTTTGCTTGTTTGTTCGTGTTGTTGTCAATGTTGTTGTCTGATTTACCACAAACGGTTTGTAGTAAAGTAAGTCGCACAGGAACTTGCTAGCCAATTCTATTCGGCTTCAAGGGATCGAATCCAATTTTACGAGAAAAAGCACAACCACACTCAGAACAATTTTGCGAAAACAAGCAACTGAGAACGTTTGCGTGACGACCATAGTGGAATTTTGCCTATGTTCTGTTTCGTTTTAATTGTATTGCGGAGACGTTTCTTACGCAGTAAACATTAAAATGTGGAGCTCAGCGAGTCTTCAGTGTCTCTAGGTGATTCGCACCTACGTACGAGGCACTACTTTAAGGCAAGGTCACACCACTGAGGATCCTGTAGATTTTCAGCTTTTTATTCGTACTAGCTGCTCGATCGACATGTCGTTGAACTAGTCGACTGAAAGGAAAATATTACAGAAGTAGATTATTAAATGTTTTGGAATGCCGGCGATAGGCTAAAAGAAGAATGCAACTGATTTCTTGAATATATTACAATTTGTGTCTTCTAATCTACACGATCTTATGGTTTGATTTCTTCTATCCGGCGGGTCTAAAACACAGGTCACATTCCACAGGTCACTCGTTGCAGATCATTGTTTTACCTTTTGGAAAGTAACCAAAACCCTCAATTTGGCTAACCCTAGGCCTAAGGTTGGTCAAAGTTAACTGAATAGAGTGTAATGTGAAGTGCTAGATTTCTATCCCATATGAACCATGTGAGCGTTAGCCCTACTGATGGAAATGGGCCCACACAAGGACAGAGAAAAACTCTGACCAGGCTGGGTCCCACTTCTAGCACTTCACATTACACTCTATTCAGTTAACTCTGTTTTAGACATATTCCCAGTTTACCCAGAGACATACATGGCGATGAAATTAGGAACACCACACCCTATTATTTTGGAAATTTTTAATAATTACATTTAATATTTACAATGGCGCAAGCATCGCTCCCCTAAATAACTTAATAGTGAAAGCTCAGGCCAATTATAATTTCAAGAAGTCTTTATACATTTAGGGTCCAAGGCCAAGATCAGAGATTGGCAGATCAACTTTTAAGCACAGAGCTGCTTTGTGCTTGAACCTTCTCCCAGACTCATTCAAAAATTCTCCTCATCCAGATTATTTTAAAATATTCAGAGAAAACAAAAGCTTCCCAAAAAACTATAAGTTTCACCAAAGCTTCTTGTAGTGTTTCTTTGAAGTCTTTAGACTTTCAATCATGATTTTTCAATATATGATTATTGATGTAAATTCTTAGCTTTTAGCTTTAACTTTAATGTAAAATTTATCCCGAATTTATTCTCTGTAAATTTCGTCCATTGCTTAGTTAGAGCAGGTCCACATCAGGACTTTTGTCTTGCCTAATTTTTGGAACGTTCTTTAAATAACCTATGCATATATATTCTTGAAAATACGCATTCTACAAAAACGTGAGCATTGAGCCAACGCTCTTTACGATTGTATAAACAGATATCAAAAGCAAGACCTTGACACTTGCAGGTAATATCGTAGTAAGTTAAACGCAAAATGCAAATCATGTCTTAGTATAATTTCTTCATTTCAATTTTCAGGTGGCTGTGACATCAAGAGTATGATTTTATCGCTGTAGTCACTGTCACTGTGGCCCTTTCGTTATTGTCACTTGTCGTCTCAAGCTGACCTTTAGACCTTTTACAACTTAGAATTATCTTGAAAGCCTCTCGGAAATTCTGCAGCCTGCATGCATACACAAGTGGATTAACTCCCGAATTAATCATCACCAGAAGTAGCTGGGCATCACGAATACAGTGAATAAAGACACAGTTGCATTTACTGCACAAGTTAATGACGTAGATACAGACACACGAGGGTAGAAAACACCCCAGAAATATTCCCAACACTATCACCAACGCCTTCACCATCTTCTTCTCCCATTTCAAAGCTCGCTTCTTGGCGGTGTTTTCTTTGCTAGTGTCATGCAAGCGGTCCCATTGAAGGACTTGAGCGCGAAAGGAACGGACGACTTTGAGGTGAGTAAACAGGAGAACCGCAAATGTCACTGCAATGACGGTATTTGCGAACACGAATCGATAAATGTTCAAGCCAACAGTAAAGTAAATGAGCGACATAGCAACTGAAACAATCCACACCGCAGCTGATATCGCAAGAGATTTCATCCCATCCAACCAAGTCACATAAACAATTGGATAAGTAACCGCTACAAACCTGTCAGTTGCCAGTATAATTAAGCTCAACAAAGAAGCCGTACAAGCAATGAAATACGGAAAGTACAAGTAATTCCCGATTTTGTCATGAAGAGGACTCTTTAGCCCTTCTGAGACGTGGTATATTGCCGAAAGAGGAGCGACTACAAGTCCCACATTCAGATCAGCAAAGGCCAAGTTCGCCACAAAATAGGTAAATGGTGAACGAAGATTCTTGTTCGGATCTACAATGATGGTGAGAAGGACAAGAAAATTTCCAAGAGTTGCGATCAAGCTTATGAAGATGGAAATTGAAGCTGTTGTGAATGACAGAGCAGTCGGTGGAGTAACGTTGGTACATGGGTATTCCCCAATGAGCGACATATCTGTAGCAGTTCGAAATAAAAGGACCTGGCCTTCGAAATTCGTTGTGTGACACAATAAACCGCTGGTCAAATTATTGTGCACATACAAATGTCTGACACTCGTTTCTCTCGAAAGGTACTGGGTATCACCCGACAAAAGGGTCCCAAAGTACTGGGTATCACCCGACCGTAGTATACTTTAGTACGTCCAACATTACGTACGTAAGCGAAAAAAGCTCGGGCTTGAGTAGGGGATACTGCTCGAACATATTTGTGCTTGTGTTCAGCTATTTAGATGAACCCAGGTTTTTACCTTATTTTCGTAATTGTTAGGTACACTTTTTGAGGACTGTTGACGGAGAAATAAGCTAGATTATTCGTTACTCTTTCCTTCAATCAATTCATTGGGTCGGTAAGTGCTTTCTCTTCATGTTTTCCTTCCTGATTTGCTTGCCTTATTGTCTTACATGTTGGAAAAATATCACCGTAATTCATCTTGCATTAAAATGTTGAATTCCATCACTTAATTTTTTGTCAGTAAATAGAGGAGTCGCTTGCAACACCACTGTAGTGTATCGATTTTAATAGATCAGAGTACTGTACTCTTACTAGACTTTACAAACCCTTGAATGTCTTAGTAAAATTATTACACAGTAAATGTACTTCAAGATCTATAACACTTAGTCTACTGTAAAACTACTAATACATGATGTAAAATTACAGCTCTTCAGTAGAAGTAGAAATTACAGTATCGTTGTACCACTATGAATATAACCTTGTTGAAACTACGGTGCACATACAGCAATTAACTGAGTTACTTGTCTGAATTTAGTACTTAAATGACGACACTACAACCACTACATTGACCTACGGTGTACTCCAATGAACACACTACACCACTATATTGACCTCTGCAGCTAGTTGTTGATCTGAACCCAATTTACGTATAAATTATTTGTTAGTAGCTTTTCAAATAATTTTGTGTCATTTTCGATTTACAGTTTGTAAACATTGTCATGGTAATCATGATATTTTGTCCCAGGAAAGTAAGATGTATTTCCCCTTGAAAATACAGAGGACACTCATGTGCTGTGATCATCAGTGCTCGAATGACGTCCTTTTCAGTCCAGTTATGGTTAGAGGTACAAGAGATATAACATTCCTTCAAATGGAAATCAATTCATGTTAATTGCTTTTGCTTCACCTAAGTTACAGAACATAACTATATATTAGATACCCATAATGCCAAGGCATCATTACATTAGTTAATATCCTTGTGATATTAGTCTTGTGGCTGCGTTACTTTCATTTTAGTTTTAAGTTTCTGAAAAGTAAATAATAAAACAAAGTAAATGGTTATTTTACGCCCAAAAATGCTATAAAATTACATGCAACTGACCTTCCAATAATGTTCGAGCAACAACTATCAAAATGTAAGTCAAAGAAACAAGTCTCAATCATTTAATATTTAACAATCTTTTTTTCCTTGCTATTTTAACATGCAATGTGAAGTGTTTTATAGTTTTGTGGTTTAAAGATAATTATGATGTTTGTGTGATATATTTTAGGGCTTAAAGAGAGGTGTAGATCCAATAGCTGACTTTGTGACTTTCTACGTTTTTAAAACCTGAGTTGGAAAATAGTGTTAACCTGATGGAGCTCCTTCACACTTTCAATTTCGAATGTCAAGTGACATTGAAGGACTTTTGTGATGCTCACCAGACTATGGCCGATGATTGTATTGCTAGTCCAATTAATAGGTTTTTAAATAGTTGTGAGCTGTAACTTATTCTGTCTTTTGCAGTAACTTATTTCTAAGTAGCATTATAGCAATTGGCACTAGCTTTTGTTAACGATTTTACTGAATGCCCTCATTTTGTGCAAATTTTAACAGTAGTATCACCGACCATCACCATTAGCCCAGTGGCAGTCTGGGCGACTGGCTACTGCTTTTGTTGCATATGAATGAACTCTACAAGACCTGCAGTGTTTGATAAGCAATACCAAGTTTGTGAGGTCTTAAGATTTTATTAGGTAGTACTAACATTAAATTCCCTTGTTTTTCCGAACATTCGTTTGCATTTACTGAGGGCAACATGTAATAAGACACCTGTCTTTGTCAATGGGGAGATTTAGTATCATGTTTACACCAAATGTCAGGCTAAAATTTGCGTTTTGCCAAAAGTCAAAGAAAGTTGTTTGATGTTAGCTCAATTCTTGCCTGTTGTCTACACAGTTATATGAAGTAATTTCCCAGAAGAGAGAGACAAGTTAGAATATGAGGAATTTACAGTGAAAAGTGGCAGCCTTTCACAACAGCTTTCACTTTGAATCCAAAACATATGTTAAGACGTTTATCAGAGTACTACTTTAAAAACTATCATGCAAATAAATGCATGAACTTGCTTGCCCCGCCATACCTTTCACTACCATGCAACTAAATTGTGGAATAACTTATGCAGCAGCCTAAAGCAAGTACCCATCCTCAAGAGTTCAAGGCATCCTAATTGCAAATGTTGAAAAATGATTTTTTTTTTTGTAACTTTTATTTATAAATTTAAAATGTAGACATGTCATAGGTTTAGGCCATTTTGAACTTGTAAATGACTATTGAAAAGCCCTAAGGGCAATATTGCTTCATTTAAGTTTGTATGTATCATATGTTGAGCTGCTATGATACGTTTGTGTCATGATGTGGTTTGAAGTATTTTATTGTATTCCGTTATCTTCGTCCATAGACAGGCTAGGCAACAGAAGAATACAATGTTCCCTACCGAGTAAAATCGCCTATCCATAGAAGAGGCCCTCCCAGGAGGGAAGGGGGTGTTTGCCTCCTTAATCCTTTAAATATTTGCTTGTGTTCCCTTGTTCACCAAATTACTTTCAAACTTGTTCCCAGCTTTTTGATCCCTTAAATTGTTTTTGCTCCCTTGTTCCCTAAAATATATCGAAATTGTTCCCCTGTCTCCCAGTTAAAATTAGTTATGCTCCCTTGTTCCCCAAAACCCCTGGGAGGGCTTCAGAGACGCCAATGTAAAATGTAAATGAGGCCAAAAGGATTTTTTAAAAAGTGAAGGAAGCAGACAAACAGATAAATTTGGTTTTCTCAAACATGTTGATAGAGGTCGAATTACCACTGTGAACGATTGGAAAGCTGACGTTTCGAGCGTTTGCTCTTTGTCAGAGCAAAATCAAATCATTTTGTTCTGACAAATGGCTAACACTCAAAATGTCAGCTTTCCAAATCATTCGACCTCTTTTAACCAAATTTTTCTGTTTCACTCTACCACCGAAGCAGAACCACAGTTTCTTTAGAACTAGAAGTTTGTGTACTGAGACAAGCAGATAACTTGTTTTCTCATATAACTTATGCTGTGCCGTTATGGAACAGAATACTTTCCCCCTGTCCTGGGAAAAACCAGCCTGTGGGTACAGCTTAGTGATTCATGACCATCCTTCGGTCAATCCAGGTCCAAGAGATCGGGTCATGCCTTCACAGCCTGCCTGACCGGCCAGTTGTGGCAAGTTGACCATGTAAAAGCACTAGCCTCTAGTCAACCTGTGAATGAGAGGTCCCTACACGACTTGAGACCCAACTTGGGACAGACCTCTAACAGGGATAGGTCCCTGACGATCCACCTTCAAAGAGTGTAGGTTCAAGAGGCCTCTTCATGACTCGTGAACCGATTTCCTCTATACTATATACCAATAAAACCTTTCAGGCCTGCCCTTGCTGGCTCAAAAAATTCACTCCAAAATCTTATAAGTAAGCCCAGCTCAAACATAGCACATAAGTGTGGTTTAGGTGGCCCATCAACATCACACGGTCAGGCAGGAAAGCATTTATGCTAGGGTTAGCCACATTGCAAGGCTAACTGGAAGGCTGGCCTTTCAGGGAAGTGCAATGTAGATGACCAGTGCTGTCTTCCTGTATAGTAAAAAGACACCACTGAGTGAGGACACGTATCTGTGTCCTGGAAATCTGATCCTCAAGGCCCTGGACGAATGCTTGGCAAAGTGCTAGAGTTAGGGTTAGTGTAGTGGAATGACCATTGTCGGTGTGAATTCAATCAAGAGACCAGTGCTCAGAGAAGGTTTGTACCGTACATATCCACTGTCTTTCATGGGACTGTCATGGGTGTGGTCGGATAGCCCTTATCAAAGTGCATTAGCATTTATGGTTGGTCTCCAGGGAGAGCTAACATCAGGGGAGTTTTGGCATTTTCTTCTAGGTATGCCAGGTCTTCCAGGGTGCACCCTGCCACTCCCGTGCACAATCAAGTGGGGCATCCCGTGGTGCAAGTCGCACACCCAGGGAAGGCTCTACACCCTAATCAAAAACACCTTTTTTGACCATAACTTCCCCTCCCCCCCCCACCCGTGATCCTCCAGATCCAGCTAGGGTTGTCTGCCAGTGTGAGACGCACCTGCCTGCCAAATTTCAGCATCGTACCTTAAAAGCCGAGGGTCACAATACATCACACTTATCTAGCCTACTTCTACTTCAAGTAACCCTGGCCTAGAAAGTCAAAAGTAAAGGTATCCCACATATCATATATCGCTAGAAAGGCCTCGCCGAGCTTTACCACGTGACGAAATTTGGCATCCTGTG
>NC_090871.1:50491611-50505373 GCF_036669935.1 Montipora foliosa | reverse complement strand
AACTGATAAAGAGGGCCTTGCCTTTACCTGGCATGTGAGCGATGCAGTGACTACATCGTGGGTAAATCCATCATTGCAGAAACAGACCACAAGCCACTGGTGCCGCTCCTTACAAAGCGTGCACTGAACGACGTCCCTCCTCAGATACAGCGTCTACGGATGCGCCTTATGCGTTTCCACTTGAAAGAAGTCATCCATGTACCTGGAAAGGAAATGCACGTGGGAGACGCACTATCTAGAATCCAGACAACCAGTTCTGAGTGTGAGACCACAATAAAGGAACAAGAGATGAACATATCTCGACAGTGTACTTGACTCACTCCCTGAGTCAGACGTCAAGTTACTACAAATCATGGAGGCTCAAGATTAAGACCCCATTCGTAAGGAGATTAAAGATTATTGCCTTGGGGGCAGGCCTTTGGGCTGAAACCGTATTGGTCAGACCGAGGAGAGCTAAGTGTAGTTCAAGGAATACTGTTAAGATCATCAAGAATTGTTATCCCTTCATCCCTGAGGTTAGAAGTCCTCGACAAGATACGCGAAGGACACCAAGGAATAACTAAATGCAGAGAGCGAGCTAAAAGTTCTGTTTGGTGGCCAGGTTTAAGTCGTCAGATACAAGATATGGTGGAAACTGTAAAATCTGTGCAAGGCACTGAGTAATAAGGCCAAAACCACTCATGCCAACTTCCTTCCCTGAGCGTACGTGGCAAATGACTACAACTGATCTCTTCAAACTCGATCATATCACGTACTTGATAGTGGTTGATTTTTTCTCTCGCTAAGTCGAGGTAGCCGCAATGAATAAGACAACCAAATCGTCTGAAGTTATCAGAGCGCTCAAGGCGATCCTTGCACGACGTCGACACGGCATTCCATAGGAAGCCAGGAGTGATAACGATCCACATTATGCCTCAGCAGAATTTACCCAATTCGCAAAGGACTGGGGATTTCAACATACAACAAGTAGTCCCCGTTTCCCACAGGCGAACGGCGAGGTTGAAGAAGCAGCAGTGAAGACTACCAAGTCTCTCCTGAAGAAAGAGAAATTCCCAAACAAGGGACTGTTACCACACAGATCTACCACACGTGCTTGTGGACACTCTTCAGCAGAGCTACTCATGGGACTGAAAATCAGAACCACTGTTCCAACTTTTCATAGAAATTTGGCCCCAAGTTGACCTGACGTCGGCAAGTTGCGTCAAAAAGAAGCAAAGAGCAGAGTAGAAATTGAGGACCAACTTCAAGCAGCGTCACAGACCTGTTCCGCTAGAGGCACTGCAACCCGGCACCCATGTGTACATTAATGACGGCAAAAACGCCGGGACAGTTACGGGAACAGTTGCCAGTGCAGCAGAAACACCAAGATCCTGCACGGTTGAGACAGGTAGAGGCACAGTGACGAAATCGATCACACATCACACCAGTTCCTGGCGACAAGCCGGAGATGCTCAGTAACAAGAAACCTGTGTCTGTAGACAAGCCACCTACTCCTGTGAAGTCCCTTCTTCAACCAAGCCTTCGCTTAGGTTGAAGGAGAGTTTAGGACTTGCATGATTCAGATATTGTTATATGTTCGTTTTAAATCTCAAACAAGATCTAGTCGTTGTTTCTTATAAATTTTGCTGTCTGAGATAAGAACCTTATGTTGTTGGTGACCCTGAAAAGGAGAGATGTCGTGTTAGCGTGAACTTTGGACTGTATAGAGCGTGCGCAATAGAAACTGGAGAGAGAAGGGATAAAGCATGTCAGTTGTTGATTGACTTAGTTTCGTCCTTGGGTTAAATACAAATATTTTCTTTTCCTCTCAGAATATTAAAGACTTGGAATCAACTATAAATAAAGAACTTGTGAATGTTATAAGGTACTGCACGGTTAATAAGCTATCTATCAACATTAAAAGACTAGTTATATGATTATTGCATCACCTAGGAAAGAGGTATCTATTAACATCACTGTTTGTGATATTCAACAGAAAAGAGATACTAAGTATTTAGGAATTTTTATCGATGATACATTAAATTGGGATACCAAATACAGCATGTTAATAATCGATTAGCAAAGAATCTGGGCATCCTAATAAGCTTCGCTATTATGTCTCTATTAGTACTCTTAGGCAACTCTATCATAACCTCATCCACCCTTATATTTCATATGGTTTGATCAGTTGGACACCTGCAAGCCAAACTCGACTTCAAACTGTGAAAATAAATAAATAAATAAAAAGGGATTGGTCCATATTTTTTTGCTTCCCAAAGAGAAACTGCTTCCATGTATTTGCTAATTTATAGATTTAGGCAAGATTAAAAGCGGAGCTCCCGTTTCTAACCCCAGAAAGCAATAAAGTGTATATGGAAATAATAATTATTATTATTATTATTTTTATTATTATTATTTTTTTATCACTTACACTACATACAGTACTCATACTTTACTTACACGCATACACTACTTACAATACATAAATTACAATGCAATCACGCTGATTAGCATATTTACAATGCAATTTTCTATTATAGAAAATACCTTTCTTTTAAATACTCTTTGTTTTTTTGTTTTATAAAATTACTACTTTTTTGAAAAAAAAAAAAGATATATAAGTGGATAGAACCAAATAATAGGTATGAAATTAAACGTAAATTAACCTAAACATCAACAGCATATAAAATTACAGTAAAAATGCCCACGTGCGATAAAATTTCGGAAGTTCTTTTTTTGCATTTGCGATCTCTTTTAGGATTTCAAGTTTTCCTGTGATGAACAGTAGGAAATTTTGGAAATCTAAGACATCTCCGCGAAGACTTGTGCAGAAAATGCGATATTTGGCTATCAGTAGACTATAATTTAGGACTTGCCAATGCTTTGTCCTATCATGCCAGCCATATAGTATGTGACTTGTGGATAACGTTATTGTTTCATTTGTTTTTTGGTACCACCAGTCTTGAAACAGGATCCAAAAATCGATTGTTAGTGTGCAGTTTATTAGCAGGTGATGCAGCGTTTGTTCTTCTATATTGCATAAGTTGCATAAGGGGCTTTCTGAAGTGCGCTCTCGGTAGAGTGTAGCGCGGGTTGGAAGCACGTTATGAATCACTTTATATTGAGACATTATTATTTTAACTTCATTTGGGACTTAAAATGGCATAAGATAAACATCCTGGATGGTACTTTCTGTAAAACCGTGGCGTAGAATTTTCGTTTCGGCAGTGGGAGGAACGAAGACGGTGTTTCAAAGAGAGGAGTAAAATAATTATGCTTCTGCATAAAGTACAAAATTAATCGTCATTAGTGTATACAGTTTACAGTGATCAAACACCTCTGAGTTGATAGCAGTAAACAAACAAGCCTTGCAAACAATTACTACCTGCTCTTGGAGCAAATATCGCGGAAGGCCTGTTTTTTTTTTTTTATTTACATCAATACACATATACGTTAATGAAATGAAATACATTTACACACATGTGCAGTTAGTAAAGGGAAACCCCCTACGCATGACATAATCATAACAACCGAATCATCTCTGATGAAGGGCTTTGCAAAACATTATTTATGGACGGTGCCACCCAACAAGAGGAACATTTTCCTCAGGGTATGATTATGCAGAAAGGTATATCGTAGTCTGGGTTATTGGAATGTGAAATGAAAATAGGGGGTAGCCATGAATTTTTCGGAGATAATTTATCAAGTTTTTTCACAGTTTTTATCCGCACAAACGTTTAGTTGCAGTAAAACAACAGGAACGTAAAAGATCTCTAGAATAAATAGAAAATTGCAGCCGGATGATTCTATGAATGTGGTCTTTATCAAGAAGACCTGGGTCGTGTTGTACCTTATTGAACAGGCTTCAGGATTGGCCCAAAAATACAATAGAACAAACAAAGATAACAACGGATTTAGCACAGAAAACAATAAAAAGTACGACACTATACAGCCAATGAAATATAGCGTTCAGTAAGAGGTACGACCCTACGCCATTTTTGAGCACTTTGCGCACTTGCGCACGAATTCAATTTGTTTTCCCTTGGGCGTCATGAACAAATTTCATTAACCAAAAAAAGAATGTCAAGCACCTTCGTAACCGTCAAGAGATGCAGGTAATTTGTTGCTGAAATCAAAGAAGGTAGATAAGACCTGCTATTTCGAACTCCAACCAATATCTCTTAGCTCTGCGTTGCGAACGTTACTGCACTTAGCACAATTAGCAGAGCAAACAGAGTAGGGTTTTAGGTGAACATTCTAGACAACGCACCGTACAGTACTTTATACTGGGTTGCCATATGGCAATTCAGTCGAAAAACGAGTAGCATTTATCCTGTTTTTACACAATAGGGTCTTTCTTGTCACTCCCTGCTAAGTATTGTCTTTTTGTCTAGAGGGACGTATACAAAACATGGACCCCAGGTCCATGGACCACTTCATGGACCCGGTCCATGGACTCCCCCTGTGGACCACCGCTCATTTTGCAAAGTTGCAAGCAGAAAAATCTTTAGACGAAGGGGAGAAGTGATCTTTACCCTTATCTGGGCAATTAAAGATGAATTGTCTCTAATTATAACACCTGAAAACTTCAGGCGGTTTCAACGGGATTCGAACCCGTGATCTCTGCAATGCCGGTGCAACGCTCTACCAACTGAGCTTTAAAGCCACTTAGTTGGGCCCAACCCCCGGGAGCGGGTCAATTTGTTAGGCTCATTTGTTCCGGTGAAGGGCTCGATGAATGAAACGAACTTATATTTGAAAAGCGGGTTACAGACGCGGGTTATGGAGCCACCAAATAGGTGGTATAAGTGTCTATAACAGGCTATTACTTAAATCAGTAGCCCATAACTAGGAGCGAACAACAGCCCTATACCACGGCGTTATCACAGACCGCGATTTATTTTGTGGATTGAATTTCCCGCTAATGAGACTCAGAAGCCAGATGACCTATCACAAAAAAACGGAATTGTCTTTGTCTTTTTGCAGAAAAGGTAGTCTATAAAAAGATCGTACATGGGCTCCTACCCTGGGTACCAGAGGCTTTTCATGCGCGGTTTCCGGTTTCGAGTCTTCAAAGTGACCCGCGCGAAAAGCCTCTGGACCAGAGCGCGATCCCTTTGATAGCGCCGAGCCAATCACAACCCCGCTTATTCTCAAACATCCAGAATCTGGATGTTTTGCTGATTGGTTCTTTGGAGATGTCGAATGTTTCAAATGCTCTGATTGGATAACGATGCCAATAGGCGCGTGATCAGGGACGCGGGTGGTTTGAAGGTGACAAAGATCGATTGCAGGTTTTTCGCTCTTTACCTTGGAAGATTCGAAATATCAAATGGCTGGATGAATTGGCTATGGAAAGTCACTGCTGTTCCAGTTACTACCTGGCATATGCCGCGCGCTCAATACAATGGGATATACGAGTTACCTGAAGGAAGCCATTAATTTAGTTATTTGCCCGTTGAATGCGCTGATTGAATCGCACATGAAGGAGATACGGCAGAGAAGCATTTCATGTACATGTCTTTCTGGAAACGACGCCGACCAAGGTGGCGCTTATAGTGGTGATTACTCCTTCGTTTTTGGCAACCCTGAGGCCCTTGCTCTTAACGAGAAGTGGAGGAAAATGATTCAGACGCCTGTATATCAGACCAATCTGTTTGGAATTGTCAGATGAGGCTCATGTAATTTCAAAACATGATGGTAAGTTTATATGTGTATCGTTATTTGTTTACAAAAGTCCTGTGTGACGATCTCGGAAAATTGTTTCACGTTGTCACCATTCTCAGTGAGTCTCTCGTGATCTATAAAGCAAAAAAAGCCTTTTTATCCCGCTTCCTGTAAACTACATGCAGCCGCAATACCACTGCGCTGAGTAGTGGCTATTAATTTATTTATTTTTCCCTAAGAAAAATGGGTGCGTAAGCTGAATGATATTATTGGTAAGATTTTCGGAAAATTAGACACATTTATTATGTATATATGTTTCGACTTAACAAACCTTTTGGTAAATAGTATGAAATTGCTGAATCCATAATAAATGTAAGTTGTACTGAAATCTTTCCATTTTGGTGTTGAAGAATTATTAATATCTTCTACTTGTTCCATTGCATTTTGTAATATGGTTTTCGTTTTAGTTTGTTTATTGAGTGTTTTTAAGCAAGTCGCGTGTGCAATCATTTTTTTTTTTTTTTTTGTGGGGTTACAGTTCTTCTGGGGAGAAATGCAGTTGTCAGTTTCATGCGTGGAGAGGAATTGCTTTTGGTGATGAACTAATTTCTGTTCACATTTGCCCAGCGGTCTAAAAGGGTTTTAATGGAACGAAGTTTGTGGGTTCAGTACAACCCGAAATATAAATTATTGGAAATTGTACATTCTGGCTCGGCCGACGATTTGCGTAATTTTGGTAGTTGCCAAAACGCGGGGCCGGGGCCGGGACCGGGGTCGGGGTGTTTTTTTTTTCCTAAATTTTGTTTCATTTTGTCGTCATTCTCGAATGACTGTCATTTATGGTGGCAATTAGTCAAAAAAATTGAGGAACCTACGGAAGCTATGAAAGCTCTTAAGGGGCATTTTAGTTTTTCTTAAAATCGTACTTGATTTTTTGTCTTTCCGACAATCAAAGTTTCTTGTTCGAAATTAAGAGAATTTCCGAAATTGCTAAAATTGGACTTTATGGAATACACGCTAACTGCCAGACAGAGTCCCATCGTAATATTCACTTCGTTAAAAATAAAAAACAACAGTTCCACAGTTCCACGATGATCGTCACGCAGTCATGCAACCTTCTTTTTGCTTGTTTGTTCGTGTTGTTGTCAATGTTGTTGTCTGATTTACCACAAACGGTTTGTAGTAAAGTAAGTCGCACAGGAACTTGCTAGCCAATTCTATTCGGCTTCAAGGGATCGAATCCAATTTTACGAGAAAAAGCACAACCACACTCAGAACAATTTTGCGAAAACAAGCAACTGAGAACGTTTGCGTGACGACCATAGTGGAATTTTGCCTATGTTCTGTTTCGTTTTAATTGTATTGCGGAGACGTTTCTTACGCAGTAAACATTAAAATGTGGAGCTCAGCGAGTCTTCAGTGTCTCTAGGTGATTCGCACCTACGTACGAGGCACTACTTTAAGGCAAGGTCACACCACTGAGGATCCTGTAGATTTTCAGCTTTTTATTCGTACTAGCTGCTCGATCGACATGTCGTTGAACTAGTCGACTGAAAGGAAAATATTACAGAAGTAGATTATTAAATGTTTTGGAATGCCGGCGATAGGCTAAAAGAAAAATGCAACTGATTTCTTGAATATATTACAATTTGTGTCTTCTAATCTACACGATCTTATGGTTTGATTTCTTCTATCCGGCGGGTCTAAAACACAGGTCACATTCCACAGGTCACTCGTTGCAGATCATTGTTTTACCTTTTGGAAAGTAACCAAAACCCTCAATTTGGCTAACCCTAGGCCTAAGGTTGGTCAAAGTTAACTGAATAGAGTGTAATGTGAAGTGCTAGATTTCTATCCCATATGAACCATGTGAGCGTTAGCCCTACTGATGGAAATGGGCCCACACAAGG
Source organism: Montipora foliosa (assembly GCF_036669935.1). Lineage (NCBI taxonomy): Eukaryota > Metazoa > Cnidaria > Anthozoa > Scleractinia > Acroporidae > Montipora > Montipora foliosa. Next base: position 50,497,817 of record NC_090871.1, on the reverse strand, counting down.
AAGGACAGAGAAAAACTCTGACCAGGCTGGGTCCCACTTCTAGCACTTCACATTACACTCTATTCAGTTAACTCTGTTTTAGACATATTTCCAGTTTACCCAGAGACATACATGGCGATGAAATTAGGAACACCACAACCTATTATTTTGGAAATTTTTAATAATTACATTTAATATTTACAATGGCGCAAGCATCGCTCCCCTAAATAACTTAATAGTGAAAGCTCAGGCCAATTATAATTTCAAGAAGTCTTTATACATTTAGGGTCCAAGGCCAAGATCAAAGATTGGCAGATCAACTTTTAAGCACAGAGCTGCTTTGTGCTTGAACCTTCTCCCAGACTCATTCAAAAATTCTCCTCATCCAGATTATTTTAAAATATTCAGAGAAAACAAAAGCTTCCCAAAAAACTATGTTTCACCAAAGCTTCTTGTAGTGTTTCTTTGAAGTCTTTAGACTTTCAATCATGATTTTTCAATATATGATTATTGATGTAAATTCTTAGCTTTTAGCTTTAACTTTAATGTAAAATTTATCCCGAATTTATTCTCTGTAAATTTCGTCCATTGCTTAGTTAGAGCAGGTCCACATCAGGACTTTTGTCTTGCCTAATTTTTGGAACGTTCTTTAAATAACCTATGCATATATATTCTTGAAAATACGCATTCTACAAAAACGTGAGCATTGAGCCAACGCTCTTTACGATTGTATAAACAGATATCAAAAGCAAGACCTTGACACTTGCAGGTAATATCGTAGTAAGTTAAACGCAAAATGCAAATCATGTCTTAGTATAATTTCTTCATTTCAATTTTCAGGTGGCTGTGACATCAAGAGTATGATTTTATCGCTGTAGTCACTGTCACTGTGGCCCTTTCGTTATTGTCACTTGTCGTCTCAAGCTGACCTTTAGACCTTTTACAACTCAGAATTATCTTGAAAGCCTCTCGGAAATTCTGCAGCCTGCATGCATACACAAGTGGATTAATTCCCGAATTAATCATCACCAGAAGTAGCTGGGCATCACGAATACAGTGAATAAAGACACAGTTGCATTTACTGCACAAGTTAATGACGTAGATACAGACACACGAGGGTAGAAAACACCCCAGAAATATTCCCAACACTATCACCAACGCCTTCACCATCTTCTTCTCCCATTTCAAAGCTCGCTTCTTGGCGGTGTTTTCTTTGCTAGTGTCATGCAAGCGGTCCCATTGAAGGACTTGAGCGCGAAAGGAACGGACGACTTTGAGGTGAGTAAACAGGAGAACCGCAAATGTCACTGCAATGACGGTATTTGCGAACACGAATCGATAAATGTTCAAGCCAACAGTAAAGTAAATGAGCGACATAGCAACTGAAACAATCCACACCGCAGCTGATATCGCAAGAGATTTCATCCCATCCAACCAAGTCACATAAACAATTGGATAAGTAACCGCTACAAACCTGTCAGTTGCCAGTATAATTAAGCTCAACAAAGAAGCCGTACAAGCAATGAAATACGGAAAGTACAAGTAATTCCCGATTTTGTCATGAAGAGGACTCTTTAGTCCTTCTGAGACGTGGTATATTGCCGAAAGAGGAGCGACTACAAGTCCCACATTCAGATCAGCAAAGGCCAAGTTCGCCACAAAATAGGTAAATGGTGAACGAAGATTCTTGTTCGGATCTACAATGATGGTGAGAAGGACAAGAAAATTTCCAAGAGTTGCGATCAAGCTTATGAAGATGGAAATTGAAGCTGTTGTGAATGACAGAGCAGTCGGTGGAGTAACGTTGGTACATGGGTATTCCCCAATGAGCGACATATCTGTAGCAGTTCGAAATAAAAGGACCTGGCCTTCGAAATTCGTTGTGTGACACAATAAACCGCTGGTCAAATTATTGTGCACATACAAATGTCTGACACTCGTTTCTCTCGAAAGGTACTGGGTATCACCCGACAAAAAGGGTCCCAAAGTACTGGGTATCACCCGACCGTAGTATACTTTAGTACGTCCAACATTACGTACGTAAGCGAAAAAAGCTCGGGCTTGAGTAGGGGATACTGCTCGAACATATTTGTGCTTGTGTTCAGCTATTTAGATGAACCCAGGTTTTTACCTTATTTTCGTAATTGTTAGGTACACTTTTTGAGGACTGTTGACGGAGAAATAAGCTAGATTATTCGTTACTCTTTCCTTCAATCAATTCATTGGGTCGGTAAGTGCTTTCCCTTCATGTTTTCCTTCCTGATTTGCTTGCCTTATTGTCTTACATGTTGGAAAAATATCACCGTAATTCATCTTGCATTAAAATGTTGAATTCCATCACTTAATTTTTTGTCAGTAAATAGAGGAGTCGCTTGCAACACCACTGTAGTGTATCGATTTTAATAGATCAGAGTACTGTACTCTTACTAGACTTTACAAACCCTTGAATGTCTTAGTAAAATTATTACACAGTAAATGTACTTCAAGATCTATAACACTTAGTCTACTGTAAAACTACTAATACATGATGTAAAATTACAGCTCTTCAGTAGAAGTAGAAATTACAGTATCGTTGTACCACTATGAATATAACCTTGTTGAAACTACGGTGCACATACAGCAATTAACTGAGTTACTTGTCTGAATTTAGTACTTAAATGACGACACTACAACCACTACATTGACCTACGGTGTACTCCAATGAACACACTACACCACTATATTGACCTCTGCAGCTAGTTGTTGATCTGAACCCAATTTACGTATAAATTATTTGTTAGTAGCTTTTCAAATAATTTTGTGTCATTTTCGATTTACAGTTTGTAAACATTGTCATGGTAATCATGATATTTTGTCCCAGGAAAGTAAGATGTATTTCCCCTTGAAAATACAGAGGACACTCATGTGCTGTGATCATCAGTGCTCGAATGACGTCCTTTTCAGTCCAGTTATGGTTAGAGGTACAAGAGATATAACATTCCTTCAAATGGAAATCAATTCATGTTAATTGCTTTTGCTTCACCTAAGTTACAGAACATAACTATATATTAGATACCCATAATGCCAAGGCATCATTACATTAGTTAATATCCTTGTGATATTAGTCTTGTGGCTGCGTTACTTTCATTTTAGTTTTAAGTTTCTGAAAAGTAAATAATAAAACAAAGTAAATGGTTATTTTACGCCCAAAAATGCTATAAAATTACATGCAACTGACCTTCCAATAATGTTCGAGCAACAACTATCAAAATGTAAGTCAAAGAAACAAGTCTCAATCATTTAATATTTAACAATCTTTTTTTCCTTGCTATTTTAACATGCAATGTGAAGTGTTTTATAGTTTTGTGGTTTAAAGATAATTATGATGTTTGTGTGATATATTTTAGGGCTTAAAGAGAGGTGTAGATCCAATAGCTGACTTTGTGACTTTCTACGTTTTTAAAACCTGAGTTGGAAAATAGTGTTAACCTGATGGAGCTCCTTCACACTTTCAATTTCGAATGTCAAGTGACATTGAAGGACTTTTGTGATGCTCACCAGACTATGGCCGATGATTGTATTGCTAGTCCAATTAATAGGTTTTTAAATAGTTGTGAGCTGTAACTTATTCTGTCTTTTGCAGTAACTTATTTCTAAGTAGCATTATAGCAATTGGCACTAGCTTTTGTTAACGATTTTACTGAATGCCCTCATTTTGTGCAAATTTTAACAGTAGTATCACCGACCATCACCATTAGCCCAGTGGCAGTCTGGGCGACTGGCTACTGCTTTTGTTGCATATGAATGAACTCTACAAGACCTGCAGTGTTTGATAAGCAATACCAAGTTTGTGAGGTCTTAAGATTTTATTAGGTAGTACTAACATTAAATTCCCTTGTTTTTCCGAACATTCGTTTGCATTTACTGAGGGCAACATGTAATAAGACACCTGTCTTTGTCAATGGGGAGATTTAGTATCATGTTTACACCAAATGTCAGGCTAAAATTTGCGTTTTGCCAAAAGTCAAAGAAAGTTGTTTGATGTTAGCTCAATTCTTGCCTGTTGTCTACACAGTTATATGAAGTAATTTCCCAGAAGAGAGAGACAAGTTAGAATATGAGGAATTTACTGTGAAAAGTGGCAGCCTTTCACAACAGCTTTCACTTTGAATCCAAAACATATGTTAAGAAGTTTATCAGAGTACTACTTTAAAAACTATCATGCAAATAAATGCATGAACTTGCTTGCCCCGCCATACCTTTCACTACCATGCAACTAAATTGTGGAATAACTTATGCAGCAGCCTAAAGCAAGTACCCATCCTCAAGGAGTTCAAGGCATCCGAATTGCAAATGTTGAAAAATGATTTTTTTTTTGTAACTTTTATTTATAAATTTAAAATGTAGACATGTCATAGGTTTAGGCCATTTTGAACTTGTAAATGACTATTGAAAAGCCCTAAGGGCAATATTGCTTCATTTAAGTTTGTATGTATCATATGTTGAGCTGCTATGATACGTTTGTGTCATGATGTGGTTTGAAGTATTTTATTGTATTCCGTTATCTTCGTCCATAGACAGGCTAGGCAACAGAAGAATACAATGTTCCCTACCGAGTAAAATCGCCTATCCATAGAAGAGGCCCTCCCAGGAGGGAAGGGGGTGTTTGCCTCCTTGATCCTTTAAATATTTGCTTGTGTTCCCTTGTTCACCAAATTACTTTCAAACTTGTTCCCAGCTTTTTGATCCCTTAAATTGTTTTTGCTCCCTTGTTCCCTAAAATATATCGAAATTGTTCCCCTGTCCCCCAGTTAAAATTAGTTATGCTCCCTTGTTCCCCAAAACCCCTGGGAGGGCTTCAGAGACGCCAATGTAAAATGTAAATGAGGCCAAAAGGATTTTTTTAAAAAGTGAAGGAAGCAGACAAACAGATAAATTTGGTTTTCTCAAACATGTTGATAGAGGTCGAATTACCACTGTGAACGATTTGGAAAGCTGACGTTTCGAGCGTTTGCTCTTTGTCAGAGCAAAATCAAATCATTTTGTTCTGACAAATGGCTAACACTCAAAATGTCAGCTTTCCAAATCATTCGACCTCTTTTAACCAAATTTTTCTGTTTCACTCTACCACCGAAGCAGAACCACAGTTTCTTTAGAACTAGAAGTTTGTGTACTGAGACAAGCAGATAACTTGTTTTCTCATATAACTTATGCTGTGCCGTTATGGAACAGAATACTTTCCCCCTGTCCTGGGAAAAACCAGCCTGTGGGTACAGCTTAGTGATTCATGACCACCCTTCGGTCAATCCAGGTCCAAGAGATCGGGTCATGCCTTCACAGCCTGCCTGACCGGCCAGTTGTGGCAAGTTGACCATGTAAAAGCACTAGCCTCTAGTCAACCTGTGAATGAGAGGTCCCTACACGACTTGAGACCCAACTTGGGACAGACCTCTAACAGGGATAGGTCCTGACGATCCACCTTCAAAGAGTGTAGGTTCAAGAGGCCTCTTCATGACTCGTGAACCGATTTCCTCCATACTATATACCAATAAAACCTTTCAGGCCTGCCCTTGCTGGCTCAAAAAATTCACTCCAAAATCTTATAAGTAAGCCCAGCTCAAACATAGCACATAAGTGTGGTTTTAGGTGGCCCATCAACATCACACGGTCAGGCAGGAAAGCATTTATGCTAGGGTTAGCCACATTGCAAGGCTAACTGGAAGGCTGGCCTTTCAGGGAAGTGCAATGTAGATGACCAGTGCTGTCTTCCTGTATAGTAAAAAGACACCACTGAGTGAGGACACGTATCTGTGTCCTGGAAATCTGATCCTCAAGGCCCTGGACGAATGCTTGGCAAAGTGCTAGAGTTAGGGTTAGTGTAGTGGAATGACCATTGTCGGTGTGAATTCAAGAGACCAGTGCTCAGAGAAGGTTTGTACCGTACATATCCACTGTCTTTCATGGGACTGTCATGGGTGTGGTCGGATAGCCCTTATCAAAGTGCATTAGCATTTATGGTTGGTCTCCAGGGAGAGCTAACATCAGGGGGAGTTTGGCATTTTCTTCTAGGTATGCCAGGTCTTCCAGGGTGCACCCTGCCACTCCCGTGCACAATCAAGTGGGGCATCCCGTGGTGCAAGTCGCACACCCAGGGAAGGCTCTACACCCTATCAAAAACACCTTTTTTGACCATAACTTCCCCTCCCCCCCCAACCCGTGATCCTCCAGATCCAGCTAGGGTTGTCTGC
>NC_090871.1:50469111-50481611 GCF_036669935.1 Montipora foliosa | reverse complement strand
GTTTAATAATATAACTCTGAAGGAGTGGGCTGCTATCATAGCGTTGAACACGCGTGCTGATTGACTTCTCAAAAGTCCGGGTATCCTTTGCTATTCACCTCCGAGCAATTCGCTCGGAATCTGCGCCCAAAAATGTTGTAATCTTTGCACGAAGAAATAGGTTATAATCATATTTTTGTGGGTTAACTGACTAGCGACAAAGGGCGACAAATACTACCGACTACTGACAAAACGAGAAAGAAATTACCAACTACCAACAAAAAGATATTAAGCGACTACCGACATGGACCGACATTATCGATATTTGTTTTCAGATCAGAAGAGCATTTTGTAGTTTTCTTAGTTTACGAAGTAACCACATAAAAGGTAACTATAGAATTTCCTGTCATCTTCTTACATTTTGGCTGGAAAAGAGCACGGTCTCCCTTTTCGCTGAACAGCTTCTGGTACTCGAGCCCACGAAACCTCCCCCTGTAACATCATAAAAGTGATAGTGAGTTGTTGTTGTTGTTGTCGTTGTTTTTGTTCCGAAAAGGCGAAGAAGTCACAATCGAACGCCACCGTAGCCGGGTTCCAGTCGACAAAGATAAACATGCAAGAGTATTGGAATTGAAAAAAAAACATCTGACAGGATTTTTGGGATTGAAGGGGCAAGCTCTCCAGTTTGGAATTAGTGGTTTCTCGCTTGACAAAATCGTCCAGGGGAAAATGCGAGAAATTTGCTATAGTAACAGATGGGCAGTGGCAACTAGAACGAGCAAACTTATTATCTGATGAAGGCAGCAGTGAGCTCAACGGTAAGTCGGAGAATGCTCTATTAGTCTGAATAGTTTTGGCACAATCGTGAATGCCGGAGTCTATAAAGTCGGTAAGTCTTAGAATGCTTTATTAGTCTGAATAGTTTTGGCACAATCGTAAACGTCGGAGTCTAAAGCGTACATCCAGATGGGCAGCAAAGTACTATACGCATGACAGGTCGTACTATCCTGTCCCTCAATCTGTCGTGCCCCTTTCAGCTGTTGCAACGATGGCACCTTTGCCAAGTTAAGGAATAACACCAGGAATGAAGGAATTGGTGAAAAAATGGTTAGAGAGGTACAGACCAGTACGCTAACGGACTGTTAGGAGTGAGACAACAAATGATAAAGCCGGGGCATTGCCGCCTACTGCCTACGCTGTTCAACCCATCGGCAACGAGTCTGAAGAGAAACTGTCATTCCCTGAGGAAATCGGTATCATCTGATCAAGATGTTCGAGAATCACAAAGATATGTGACAAATTCTGATGACGACGAAACCGAAAATGAAGAACATCTATAGCATTTGTGTGTTTAGACTTGTGACTGTATGTAGTAAATGTTACTTGTCTTTATGACGCTTGCAACGATATTATTACTTCAAGAGAGGATACTGGGACCGAGAAGCTGGGGTATATAGATGGTTTTGACAATGACATATCAAATTCTAAAATCAAAATCGCAAGGTGTTTATCCCGCATATTGAATTTCCGAATTGTCACCTTGCGTGACACCATGATACAAAGTTATTTGGTTGAAAAAAAAGTCTATGCCTTTGAATATCAGCAATCTGAGCGTTTCAAGTACATTCGGGAGATGTGTTCATACACATATACTTTATTTCATGAGCGAAACGTAAGCGTTGTCATCGTTCGTGTTGATTTCTGGCCGCCATATCGTTGCACAACCGTGGTGCACCAACATGGCGGCTCCATAAAAAAACTTTATAAAGTTGCGTGAAACACTTCGACAAAGAACTCAGAAACGATACGTTGCACAGACCTGAGAATAGGTGAGGTGATTCATGAATGTATCTCCTACAACATTCCAAGTTCTTGGTTTATTTTATTAAACGGTTTCGTTGTTGTTGTTGTTGTTGTGTGACAGTAAAAACGTTCTATACACAAAAACAAACCAGAGCTAATGAACTTTAAGAGCAATCAAATGATGCAATCTTACAAGTTACTAGTTTTACACGTTATATGGGTCTCAAAGTCTTGTAACTAGGTCAATTTTTATAATACATATCAATAATTAACGTGCATTGTCATCAACTATTAACGGAGATTTACATACCGACAACCGACAAAGATCAAAAATGTTAACCGACTACCGACAAAGTGACTGAATTTTAACCGACAACCAACAAGTGGACCCCCCCCCCCTCCCCCCCCATTCAGACCCTCAGTGATCTGCCGCTTTCTGAAGTTTCAGATCCTTTTTAGGCTGCAAAATTATTGCTATACTCAGGCAGTGAATGATATCCCCATTGTGAAATACAGAGGATTGGAAGGTGGAATGTTGAGTAAGCCAATATATTAAGACCAGAACACACAGAGATCTATCGAAAGAGCATATTCTGTGCCCTGGTTTGTTGAATTGTGATTATAATAAGAAGCTCCCCCATCTTTTATCTATGCCTTTCGTATCACCATCTGAGTTAGTGAATACCCTTGGTTTGATAAAGCTAATTGACCAGTTTTCTAGTGCGCATCCCGCCAACATAAAGCAAAGTTTAATTAAGAGAGTCAGTAATTGTAAGACGGAAGATTAAACAAACAGTAAAAGTAAGAAAAGCAAGGTAAAAAACAAGTAAATCATTCATACACAGTGCTGAAATTTTGAAAAAAAATACTGGTAATATGAAATTTATCTAAGTTTAAAAAACGCATGAAATATGGAAGAAGTTTTAAAGAAGTGTTAGGACTTGGAAATAGAAAGTACCAAAGGTAGTAGTACCTAAGGACCATGAAAAGCAAAATAGAAAAACTTTTAGCTATTATAAGCTTTGTATTTTATGATAAAAACAACTAGTCATTGTATCATGTTGTTCCTGTATCTTCAACCTAAAATTTCATCTTTCTGAGCAACCTCAATTGTTAAAATAATAATTATAATAATAATAAAATTTTCGCCTAGCACTTTGTAGATGTATGGCAAACTCAATGTTAAACTTTTTTCACTCGGAATAACATGTGATTTTTCAAGCAAAAGTATCGTTTTGAAGCTCGCTTATTGTATTTAATGTCGGTCGTTCTCTTCTCCTCTGGTATAATGTACCCCCAAAGTCAGTTTGTGACGATGCTAAATCTATGTTACGTTACATTACACCGAGGATCAAGAAAATAGAGGCACCCTTGAAACTCAAAAGTCAAGAACGGGGCAACTCACCTTTGCCTGTTCTTTGATCGGGCAGCTTTTTCATAAGAGTAACGGAAGGACTGGCTGTTTACACGCGTAACACATTTACTTAAGAAATTTAAACAACGTTAATGAAATGAAAGACATTTCACACACAGTAACGGGGAGAACATCTACTATGATACAATCAAGACAGCTGAATCATCCCCGAAGTAAACGGCACCTAGAACTCCCGCCATTTTTTCCTAGTAGGAAAAAAAATCTAAAGGAAAGTGGCTTTGCAAGATATCATTTTAAATGTGTTGCTTACGCACGTATTCAATTTGATTTTCCTTGCGAGAGGAGGGTGGTCCCACCCTATTATTTGTATAATGGTTGGCGAATTGTTAAACAAATAAATGCTCAATTTTAATTAACCAGAAAAAATGACTAACACCCGCACAACCTAAAGAAGGTAGATAACACCTGGCATTTTGAACTCTAACCTATATCTCTAAATATTAAGTTCAGCTGTGGATATTACCGAACGCGTTAATTTTAGCAGCGCAAACAGAATCAAAGTTTAGGCGAATATTCTAGACAACGCACCTTGCAGCGCTTTTTTTTCGGGTCAGTAGTGATGAACTTTATTTTTGTGTCAACTCAGTGTACATGTAATTAACTCTGAGGCACTTATTGGGGACACTATGAAAAACAAGCTAGTTCCCAAGGTCTTCTCGTCTTTTAATATGGCGGCGGGTCGAGAGAAGACCCTGGCACACAGTGAACTGAAAGGATCGCTGATTGGTGCTTTCTGACATGAACTCTGATTGATTTAATGTCGAAAGAAAGATGGCTGCTAGTGAGGACAGCCAGAAGAAGAACAGAATTCGTGTTTAATGATAATCATTTTCAAGATTGTAGCTGTTCCGTGAGAAGCAGCCGCAAATTAAATAGCATAACAGTCAACATGAATTCGCCGTTTTTTCACGTTGCACGGTGATCTACATCAGGCTTCGATTCCAATTAACGCTACGTTGGCTTTTCACGACCTCTGGAATAGGACATAATTGTGGTTGAAATACGTAACGGTAATGAAGTGATTTTATTTCGTACCTACCCGTTTTTTGGTTGATTTTGGCGTTTCACCATTGTAATTCCCTAACGCGAGCATTGTTACTGTCGTTCAGTGTTTTACCATGTCACATTGTGTTACAAGTTATACAATTGTACAATACGGGTCATAGATTATTGACCTGGTTGTTTTGGCAGTTGTATGTATGTGGCGTTGTTGACTCGTGTGACAGCTGCAATGAAGGCGGGTCTGTAAAATACAGGTCACATTCCACAAGTCAACAACTCCAATAATCAATAACTACGCCAAAAGTTTCCCCGACACCTGAAACTTTTTTTTTTTTTTTTTGAGTGATTAGAGCCAGGAGACACTATTGGTGTTGTTTATTTGTCTGCAGCACAGTGACATGTACACTCACCTGTGGAATGTGACCTGTTTTACTTTAATAGACCTGGAGCTGCAGTAATCCATATTCGTTCCCATATCATCTCTTCCACACTCTTCAGCTAGTGGTGCACAGACAGATATAGCTCGGTCAGTTTTCATCATTGCCTTTTACCTTCATTAATAAAAAAATATTAATCTCCTCACCCCAAACAAAGTGCATGTCATCTTGTAACTTTCCAAGAGGGTTATTTAAGATTGTGAAGTCTTAACGATAATTATTAGTCTTGAAAAAAATTGTAAGACTTATCATTATAGTGATAAATTATTGACCTGTCCATTCGCTAACGATTTCCATTTCTGCTTCATCTGTTTTTAAAAAATATAAATATGTATGTTATTTATTATTTGTTTGTTCGAGCAGCTGCAAGTTGAAGTATTGGCAGCTATTCAGCTGATGTGGACCTGCCAAACCCACCCACCCATACATACACTCGCGAAGTACAGCTACAACACCGGGAACTTCATCCCCTACTCTTCTCGAATATTGTGTGGGTCTCTCAGTGAACTTATGAACGTGAGAGATATTTGTGAGACAAGGCCTACGGTTTATAGTCCTTATCCGAGAAGACTAGCTTGAAAGTCTAACCATTTGCGGATGTTATTACAAAGGCAGCACTTTCTCATCACATATTTTAAGACCCTGAGTGTTGGTCCGGACGGAGTCGAACTCATGACCTCCCACATGGCAGCCCGGTGCTCAACCAATTGAGCTACCAGTATTCTTTAATTGTGTACACATGACCTCTTTCGCCTAGTTTAAAGCATCACTCTCCTGTGAGTTTTCTTGCACTCCAATAATTTGAGTTGAATTATTGATTTCAAAACATGCTTTGAAAATATTCTCTAGCATGGCTCAAGTTGAGGCATTACTGTCTGAAGATGTGGTACATCGAGCTTTTTGGGGGGAAGATTGAGAGCTGGACAGGTGGATTGGAAAATAAAATTGAAGGTAACACAGCACAGGAAATTTGCAACGTCACCAGAATGGTGGAATGGTAAGGGCAGGAGAAAAGATAAAATACTGTAGTGTGGGTCACTTGATCTGTCATAATCATATCGCTTTGTCTATTGAAACTCTCAAGAAATAAAGACAAATGTGGATGCAAACTCTCTGAATGGAGAGAAGACTGTCAAGGAATATCAACCGTTAAAGAGAAGAACAGATACTTGTCTACAAATACCTATTTTTCCTTCAAATGCCACAGCATAAACTGTCAAATTCCGTTTTCTTTGAATCTTCCATTTCTTGTGTTACATGTGAACCTAGGCAGTTACCAGTAAGGTAAAGTCTGCGGAGCCTAGAAGGCACATCAGGCCGGCGCTTATCTCCGGTTTCTGTAGCAAGAAGCGACTAGGAGTATTTCTACTTCCCCCTGGATGGGATGCCAGTTCATCGCAGGGTTACCCCTAGCATTATATTTTTCGGTACCCATTTATACACCTGGGTGGAGAGAGGCACCTTTAGAGTAAAGCGTCTTGCCCAAGAACACAACACAATGTCCCCGGCCAGGACCCGAACCCGGACAACTCGATACGGAGTCGAGCGCACAAACCAGGAGGCCACCGCGCCTCCCAGGCAGTCACCAGTACTACACTTAAAATAACTGGCTCCTGGACAACCCAATGCAATTTACTACTGCAACTCACCAGTGTGAAGATTGTTTACATTACTCATTACCACGAAGAGAGAGAGAGAGAAAGAGAGAGATAGATAGAGAGAGAGAGAGAGAGAGAGAGAGAGAGAGAGAGAGAGAGAGAGAGAGAGAGAGAGAGAGAGAGAGAGAGAGCCAGAGGCACGGGCACTTTTGTAACGAAAAAAGGGAACTTTTGTAACGCGATAGGGAACTTTTGTAACAGCCGTGCATTTTTGTAACAAACTGGGACTTTTAGCATTAACCTTGTATTCCATGGCCTGCTAGTGTGCATACTCTTAAGAGTTAATACAGATTCAAGAGAATAATTAAGAGTACTGTCATTTTGGAAGTACTGAGTTAATTTTGCTGAGTTGGTTTTCTTTCCTAGCATTTGTGTACAACATCCAACTCTTTCATTCCCGGTAATTCACATGATAAAATTTAGAGAAACCATCTGTCAATTCATCCAGTTATTTATTTGATTGTTTATCTCTATAATTATGAAAGAGCAGTTTCAAGCACTTCATTTAGAAGCCGTAGCACACAATTCAGACATTTATGCATTTTTAAGGTATAGCTTCTTCTGCTTCGCTATTTAACCTGGTTGTTCACAATCCGTTTAATGCTAATCCCAGGTTAAAAAATAACCAAGGAGCTTATTTCTCAACTCCCAAATGTTGTTCAACGCTGATATTTGCCGAAATTTTACATTAGAGAAAGTCAATCTTGAAAAAAAAAATTATACGCAAAAGAAACTTTCAACCAAAAATTGAAAAAAATGAAACCAAATTTTATGGTAATCCTGAATTACGTTAATCCGCTTTTGAACAACTGGGCCCTGGTTAGCAAGACTGGAACAATCAAACTTATTTCTTTACACATATTAAATAAAGTGTTGACAGGAACCCACTGGGAACTCTGAAAAAATCCGAGCACCAGGTGGGATTTGAACCCACGACCCTCGGTGATCTGGTCGGATGCTCTAACCACTGAGCTACAGAGTCAAATAACGACTGACAGCATAGCTCATAACTGCATCACATTTAATATGTGTATTTATTATATGGCTATGTCTCACGAGGACTGGGAACTACAAAATTCACGAATTTGATTGGCTAAAATCGATATTGACCGCGGTCTAGATTTTCCCATCTAGACCGGCATCTAGACCGGTAGTGTTTTGCGGTGAAAAGATGCAAACTAAAATGCAAAAATATTGAGTATTTTCTTCTACCAATATTTATTTATGGAAGTGCCAAACAGCATGATGACAAAAGAGAGGATGACGAGCAAACTTTGACAGAATTAAGTTCAGCTCATCGCCACTCATCGCCGTTCGCAAGCAAAATGTCAGTTAGTACAAACCATTGTTCATGTTTGGCCATATAATAAACATCTTATTAACCGAGCTAGGTCGGTCTGTATGGGAGAATCTTGACCTCGGTCGCTGGTACAGCCCTCACTGCGTTCGGTCTGTACTGGCGACCTCGGTCAAGATTTTCCCATTCAGACCTCCCGCTCGGTTAATAAGAACTAAATCATTCTCACATTCGCTTATATTTCTTTACTCCTAAGAAAATCAATTGAACGCCCATAATCTTTGCAATGTTCATAACTCACTTATATAACTTCAAATGCAAGCAGGTTGGCTATCCGAGCATATCGAATATATGCATTTAACTGATGAAATCTTCCATCTTTGCAGCAATAAATTCAACTGAGCTTTAACAACTCAAATTGTAGGCAACGCATACCATGAAAATGGTAGCAATAAACGCAGCAAAGCTCATTCATGATTATTGCCCATAGATGGCAGCAATAAACGCAACATAGCTTGGTCATAACTATGCCGATAATCTTCACAGCGTTTACAACTCACTGAAAAAAAAAAATCAAATGCGAGCACATTGGCTATCCGAACTTATGAAATATACGCGAGTGATGAAATCTACCATCTTTGCACCAATAAATTCAATTGAGCTTTAACAATTGAAATTGTAGGCAAAGCCTACCAGAAAATGATAGCAATAAACACGACATAGCTTATTCGCATTATCCCCATAGGAAGCAGCAATAAACGCAATATACTGTAGCTTAATTATGATTACGCCCATAATCGTTGCAATGTTTAAAACTCACTGAAATAATTCGAATGCAATCACATTGGCTATCCTAGCTTATCGAATATACGTAACTGATGAAACATCTACCATCCTTGTAGCAATAAATCAATTGAGCTTTAACAATTGCAAACTGTGCATCACTGACACAAAAAAGAGCACGTTCTGCAGCTGAGGCTTTCTCCATGAGTTTCGATAACTGCAACGTTTTGCTAAAACAACAATCTCGCAAGCACTTTAATTCAAGAGTCGTAATCATGGTAAATAGCGGGATTTTTTAGGTCAACATCAAAAGCAGTTGTTTCTCCTTTGCATTTGCAAAAGTCTAAAGAGCGCTGATTTATTTTTTGTTGGCCAAAAAGAACAAATTGCTATTGAAAAACATAAGTGACCTTGGTTTATGATGACTAACGTCGATCCAGTTAATATTTCTCCATTGCACAGTTTAAATACACAAGCATTGCCTGTTGAAAATACTCAACAGTTTTGAAAGCCACTCTATTACCAATGATATCATAGTTAATATTAACTTATCCCATCAAAGAATAAACTTTTTACGAACACTTGCAAAAGAGGATATTTAAAACAAATCGAGGCATTCAGTCTGTGGAAGTTGTAATCACGGTAACTCCTGAATTCACCCAAAACTAGGCCCATTCACGTTGAGCTTGACACTCCCCTTTGGAGTACTTCTGACCAGGGAGTCAGGTAAGTTGGCGTCACGACGATAGGCGCATAAAACGCGCAAGGGTTGAAGAATGGCTCCCGTGTCAGGGTCATCCTTTAACAGGCGGAACTTTTTCGTGATCATGCTTTGTGATGATATTTCTCAAAAATAATTCAATAAATGAAACAGATTTTCTTCATACACGATCATATTTCCTACCAGCCAATCAAAACGCGCGTCTGACAACGTATAACCAAATTCGTGTGATGTCACAGCCCTTGTCACAAACGTATTTACACACCCTCATATAAACACAGCTATTGACCAATATGAGTGCGCATATTATCCTAATTATTTTATAAAATATTGTATCTTTTAATTTTTTACAATCTTGGCTCGCTTGGTTCATGGCTTTGCCGCCAACAGACTGTGCAAAGAAAAAAATCTTCTTGTAGCCATTCTGGGGTTCAAGAGGAAAAATGGGGGAGTTAGGATTTAATTAATAGCACCTTAACCACTGCGTGACTAGAAATTCACCGGTAAACACCTAAATGAAATAAAATTCTGAAAAATCTTCTCGAAAGAACAATTTAAATATAATGGAAAGTGCATCCATAGAAAAATGATTTCACGAGATGTACACTTAGGCAATTACTCGCAGTCCAGCAGATGGACTTACAGATATGGCGCATCATATTTCGTACTACTTATCGCAGTGTCTTGTGAATGCTATCTTTGTCTATGAAATGAATCAATTGTATTCGTCATATCCCTTTTTCTTTTTGCCCCCGCAGGGATTTCGCCCAGAGGCGAAATCCCGAGGAGGCACCCTAGTAGCTTGCGCGTATATTAAAGATAGTACTTACAGTTCAAATATGCAGTCGGTATACTAGAAAAAATCTCGATTTGCTCGAACAGGGGCCGCGAGGAATCGGTAGGTAATGATGACGTTTCTATTGTTTGCGCCCGCAAGTACGAAATGGTTAGGATGACGTAAAGCAGAAAATCCCAAAGGGAGTTTCTGAGAGTTTGTGCATTGTGACATGACAATAAACAGGGGAAGCAGTCAATAATCCAAAGTCCCTATTTGGGGGGTGCAGAGTATTATGAAAGGAAGCGCATGGTTTAATATTTTGTGTCAGTCGCATCACGGCGTCTGTTCTCGCGGTTGTCACGCTGAGGAGCAGCTGATTTTAAGGTGAGAAAAACTTAACTTATATATATATACTGTAGGAAACAGACAACTTTTTAAAAGACATGTTTCGGCATGCTTATGCCATCATCAGTTTAATGAGTTCCTAAGTGTGAACAGTTATAAAGTCTTCGGGTAGATGAAAAAATTATTACAACATGACGTAATACAAAAGCGGGTACTATTTACAGCGTGACACCAAACATCAAGGTGTAAACTAAAACGTGAGAAAAGTGTTGTAATGCTGCAATTGTATGTTAAGTTCCTGTTTGATCTTATTTATATGAAAAGGTTGTTTGAGTTTTAAATCAATTGAGTTGCTGGCAGAATCCAGAATACTAAAGCACGAAGGGGAGTATTTGCTCTTACATAAAAGAGATGTGTTGAAATGTGTTTTTATCGCTTTCCGTGTGTTCCTTTATCCTGGTAGAAAAGTGGCGACTAGTTTCGCCAATATAACGGGAATTACAACCCGCGCAAGAAAATTGGTAAACTACCATGGATTTTAGAGCAATAGGAGTACGATCTTTAACACTAAACATGTTTTTAATTTTGAATGAAGTGAAAACTAATTTGATAGTTAGTTTTCACTTCATTCAAAATTAAAAACATGTTTAGTGTTAAAGATCGTACTCCTGTTGCTCTAAAATCCATGGTAGTTTACCAACTTTAGCTACGTATTGTAAAAGCAATAGCACAAAGGATCTAACTAGTTATTAAAGTTATTGTTATCTTCATGCAAACACAGTTGAATAAGATACTTATTTTCTCTGTTACATATATCCTGCTACATCATTGTTACACAAGGAATAATAATGATCGTTCTGATTAACACAATTTTCTTGCCACTATGCAAACAAAAATTATATATAATAGCCATATTTTGCATAGGCAGTAGTTCCGTTTTGTTAGTTATACAATATTTCTACCAATTTTTCAATTAAATAACACTAGATATAGTAATATTGTCACTAAACTATATCCCATAATAAACTTATTTGTAAACAACTGCGACTTTGTTCATTGCAAACATCCTATTGCCTTTTCCGCCTTGCCTTTTCTAGCCTGGATTTCAGACTATTACTTCGACTCATTTTCCCCCTGAGAGAGTAAAAACAACTCAAAGTAATCGTCTCAACTTCAGGCTACACCTTCTCTGATCTGAGTTAAAAGACTATTACAACATTACAACAGTCAATACATACGGTATCGGCTATAATAATTTGCAAATAAAAATAATGCAGCACTTTGCATCGCGGGGGCAGCTGTAGTGTCAACTATTACTAGTATATATTCATGACCAAATTCTCAGTTTGTTTTGGAGCCTCTGGGTGCTTGTTTGACAAAGGGTGTGGTGAATCTATAAAGGCTATGAATATTAATTTAAAACGCCCCTCTGACCTCTTGTTTACGGCTGTTAGAACAGCACACAAGCAACATTCTGGCATGTAAACCTATCCCCAATACATTTTTCATGGTCATTTACCGCTGCAATGAGTCAAACATTCAACTGTGAATGAAGATATCCATATCCCCGATAACGCAAAACCGCGTAAAGTTGTTTTTAAACCCTAGTTCCTTTCCAAATTATAGAAAAGAGTTGAATTTTCTCTCACTTATTTCTACTGTACTATTCTTTATATTGATTGCACTTTTGTTTCTTACCTCTTAAGAAATCACATCGAAAGCACTTGTTGGAACCTCTAGCAAATAGGGACGTTTTGTAACGTCGCCAGTTTTGAGACATTGGCAAATAAAAAAATCCACCAAAAAATAAGAAAACATCCAATTCACTAAATTCTTTCTTTATTAGATTACCAAAAGACGTCTTTAACATCCCTCAAAATTTGGTTGATGTTGAATGTTTTAAAAGGGCTCAATCGCTTTATGAAACCAGCGAAGCAAAAAACGGGCTTTTTCTGAATCGTGATTCTTTTCATGGACATGAAAAGTCAAACGTATAGACGGTAAAATTTTCCGGGGCGCAATACTTCCAATTTAAATTACTGTGGTAATTGAGGGAATCGTGTGGCGTATATATGGTAAGGTAAAAGCCACAATTTGGTAAGGAAATGGATTTAAAAGCTTTTTAAAAGGTGCTTACCACGGACAAGGGAACTTTTGTAACCTCCTTGCCATGAAAAAGGGTCACAGTCCCTTTGATTTTAAAGTGATTCGTTGGGCGTCGGTCTGCAAGGGGATCAGTGTTTAAGGTATCTACTGAAAAGT
>NC_090871.1:50459111-50464111 GCF_036669935.1 Montipora foliosa | reverse complement strand
TATGCAACCTGTCCACTGTTGATGGCACCACAGAGTACCTGTTCGGAGATTTGTCAAAACTCGCGAAGGATATCACAGAGGCTAATAAGTTGACGAAAAGGGTTCGCCCTCAACATTCCGGGAATTCCCGTGGCGATAAGTACGCTGGGCGCTCAACATATGGCTCGAGCCAGCGAAGATTCCAGCCTTACCCTAGAGGGAAATTCTCTGATTTTTTAGGCAAAAGTCGCTTCTCAAAGCCGCCGAGAAAGGAAAAGGACGGCGAAACCAGCCAGCGCCAATGAAGGTGTCTGAGGTATGTAATGCAAACATGACATCTTTGTCTATTGACTTTGTACATAGCTTGGTAAAATCACAAAGTAGTTTCCAAGCCGGAGAGCTCAAGCATTTTTTGCCGCAGTGGGAAGCGATCAGTACTGACCCTCCTATTCTTCAGATTGTTACTGGAGTTAAACTTGAATTTAAAAACAGTGTTGCACCCATGCAACATTGCGGCAGACCTAGTATCTTTAACAGTCATCAACATTCAATTGTCAACGCGGAAATTGATAAACTTCTCGCTAAAGGGGTCATTATTCCGGCGGCACAGGAAACAGGGGAATTTATTTCCACAGTATTTTTACGACCGAAAAAAGATGGCACGCACCGTACCATTCTTAATCTCAAGGCGTGTAACGAATTTATAGCTTACCATCATTTTAAAATGGATACTCTAGAGGCTGCTGTAAACATGATGAGACCAGGTTGTTTCATGGCTTCGGTGGACTTAAAGGACGCGTATTATACCGTTCCTATCCACCCATCTCACCAGAAATACTTAAAGTTCTGTTTTGACGGTGTTTTCTACAAATATACCTGTTTGCCTAATGGCCTAGCTAGTGCCCCGCGCATATTTACTAAACTATTGAAACCTGTGTATGCCACCCTACGCAGCATTGGACATCTCAATTCAGGGTATATTGACGATTCTTATCTACAAGGCGACACCTTTGCGGAATGTCATAAAAATGTCATCGACACTATCATGCTGTTTACCAAATTAGGGTTTCATATCCATCCAGACAAATCGGTCTTCGTACCCTCTCAGAAATTAACTTTCCTAGGGTTTGTACTGGATTCTATTGCTATGACAGTTACGCCTACAGGGGAAAAAGTTCAACGGATTCTGTCTGTCTGCGCTACGCTCTTAAAAACACAAATGCCCACAATTAGACAGGTCGCAGAGGTTATCGGTATTCTGGTGTCCAATTTTCCCGGTGCTCAGTATGGACCACTTCACTACCGCCACCTAGAGCGGGATAAATATCTCGCACTCATAGCAACCAAGGGCGATTACGGGGGGGAAATGCAATTATCCCCTCCCGCTCTAACAGAAATTCAGTGGTGGCGTGATAATGCCGTAACTCTCTCGGGGGGGAGATGGACCCATTCGGAAGCTGAATACCATATAAACATATTGGAATTACTTGCAGCCTTTTTTGCATTAAAGTGTTTTTGTAGCCATATGAACAACTGCCACATCCAAATTCAGATCGACAATACCACAGCCCTCGCTTATATCAACAATATGGGGGGCTCAAAATCAGGGAACTTAACCAGCTAGCTGTTCAAATTTGGGAATGGTGCATATCACGAGATATTTGGCTCTCAGCTGTGCACATACCTGGTCGGCTGAACACTGGGGCTGATGAATAATCACGAGTGGATGTTAAACAAACACTCGTTTTACAGGATCCTGTTGCGCCACCCCGGCCTCGATTTCGACTTGTTTGCAAGCCGCTTAAACTATCAGATCAGTAGTTACTGCTCATGGCAAGCAGACCCTAACAGTGCACACGTAGACGCATTTACTATGAATTGGAATGGGCACAAATTTTATGCTTTTCCACCCTTTAGCCTTCTTCCAAGATGCCTTCAGAAGATCAGTCAAGACCGAGCACAGGGTGTACTAATCGCCCCACTTTGGCCAACTCAAACGTGGTTTCCGGTCCTCCTACGACATTTGTGCGACCAGCCCTGGATCCTGCTTCCACGACCAGATCTTCTACACCACCCCTCCCGCAGTGGCCCACATCCACTACACAGGAATCTTCATCTGATGGTATGCCCTGTGTCAGGGAATCCTTCCGCCATTACCATTTTCCAGAGGAGGTTACCGACATTCTCATGGCATCCTGGAGGAAAGGCACTAAAAAACAGTATGCCACATACGTTAAAAAATGGATGGCATTTTGTCGTGAACGGAAAATTAATTGTTATTCACCACCACTGAGCGACGCCCTTCAATTTCTCTTGGGGCTATTTAATCAAGGGCTTAGCTACTCAACCCTTAACACTGCTCGCTCTGCCTTATCTACCATTGTTACGATAGACGGGGAGGGGAGCTTTGGTAGCAACCATATTGTTACACGGTTTATGAAAGGGGTCTTTGAATCGCGTAGACCCAAACCTAAATATGACAAAATTTGGGATGTTTCAGTGGTTTTAAAACATTTATCTTCTTTATACCCCAATGAAAAACTGTCTTTAAAGGATTTAACGCACAAGGTCCCTATGCTAATTCTCTTAGTTTCGAGTCAACGAGGGCAATCGATACACTACCTAGATCTACAGCATCTTACCATGGAGGAGGATAATTATTCCTTTGACGTCGCTGAGCATGTCAAGACCAGTACCCCCAGTAGCCCACACACGAGGATCGACATTGCTACCTATGAGCCAGACAGTACAATTTGCCCTTTGACTTGTCTGAAAGCATATATCAACAAGACCAGGGCTTTGCGCAATAACGAAACAAAACTGTTTATTAGTTATGTTAGGCCCCATAAACCTGTATCTAAGGACACGGTCTCTAGGTGGACTAAGGACACTCTTAGATTTTGTGGTATTGATACAAAGGTATTCACGGCACATAGCACTAGGTCAGCATCCGTTTCCAAAGCTAATGAAAAGGACGTCCCTGTCCATGAGATCATGGCAAAGGCAGGCTGGAAGTCTGCCGAGACCTTCCGTAAATATTACAACAAACCGGTTATTCAAGGAAAGAGCCTTGCTTCCGCTATCCTTGACCAGTGAAAGCTTTGATATGTTTTTTGGAATAGTGCATGTGCTACGTTGCTCATATTGTTACTGTTAGACAATATATTACAAACATGGTTATCCTTGTTTATGCTCACCCTCTCACTTTTGTGTGGATTTCATGCCTCTTGTTCGAGTGCATGTCGTATGGGTGCATCTACGCTTTAAAGTCTCATGGGATCTCTGCGTTCTGGTCATGTGATAGAATTGGAAAATTAAACGAGACTTACCTGTAGGTTGAAGTTTGATTGAGATTCTATCACATGACATCAGAAGGCGAGAGATCACATGCCCTCCACTATCACACCCACCCTCTCTTTGGCACTTTTGGTTGCCGGTCTCTTCCGGCACTTGGCTTTTTCAGCCTGCCTACTATTTTAGATGCACCCTGTACGTGGCTTTTAATTATGACTTGCGCAAGCGCCGTGCTATCTCATGTGATCTCTCGCCTTCTGATGTCATGTGATAGAATCTCAATCAAACTTCAACTTACAAGTAAGTCTCGTTTAATTTTCCAATTTTTACATAACTGTTATATTGTTAAACGAAAACTGCACTGGTATTCGGAAGCTGTTGAGTCTCATCAGCGGTAACGTTCTACAGCAAAAACTAAGCAATGGTAGGGCCTTCGTACATAACATTATAAATTGCCTCAAAGTCAACCTCGTTCCCAGGATCTTTACGGAGGGGCGACCAAAATACCAGACAAAGACCCTGGAAACGAGGTTTCGGAATTTGCAATCGATTATCGACGGTTTGAAATTCGCGCGGGCGATGTATTCTTTTCTCTTTCAAATTAAAGGTTATTGGACGACTGAGGTTTACGGCGATTCCTTGACATTTATGTGGGTGAAATGGCAGTACGAAATCGAAATCGACGAAATCCGAAAGAAAGGGCTACGACCATTCACACCATAACGTCGGGAACCAGCTATAGTAGTTTTGCAGTAGTTCGCCACAAAGATACACGCCAGTCTCATGAACGTTGAATGGTCAGTCTTTGGAATGTTCTATGCCTATTAATTTCAAGTCTACGATTCCCACTAATTCCAATAACAGCAGAGAAACCTAGCGAGAGTAGACTTCGCTCGCTCGCTGCTTGACATGGAACCGTTGAATCTATATACTCATACGTAAGCTTACTGCATTGTGATCAGGGAGTTCGGAGACGGTGTTCGAGCAAGAGATTCGGCCAACGCCAGCAGCATTAATCGATAAAGAATTCGTGGGAAAAATAGAGGCCTTCTTCCAAAAGGAAACGGAGTTCAACGAACGTTTGGAGCAAATGCAAAGGGTGGCGGATCGAACAGCGAGATTTAAGCAAAAAAGCGGAAAGATTCCAGAGCGCCGGGCGAATGGCAAAAGATTGCCGAGGAAGTTTTCGGTAGGTCACCTTAATACTGATACAACTGATAGTAAATGCCTTAAATTTTGTATAGAATAGCCTTGCTTTTTCATAACACGTTTGATTGCTGATTTATTGAGACTTGCATCATCCATCCCTCCCCCTGCAAGGACAGTCTTTACTTTTGCAGACCTACACATGCACTCCCTTAGTAATTTCACGTAATGTTATTAAAGGCCACTTAAAACAATACCAATAATAAGGAAAGGGGAATGATATCTCTGCATTCCTGTCACAGCCCATTATATATATATCCGTCCCCTTATTTGCCACTTACATTACATGTATATTTATACGCCTCGTTCTTCAAACAACACTGCTAGTAGAACACAATAGTGGCCCGGGTATTCTATGGTTACTCTCTCATCACCATGTCATAGGAAATAGTTACATAAATCCTTGCACAAGCAATGTGGTGTGCAGTAGCAAGGTTTGGTCGAATACCAAATTTCCTATGACATGGTATACCTTCACTGGTGTCCCATGTCCAAACAATGTCACATGTTTAGTATCATGA